>NC_134353.1:493149523-493279523 GCF_048569485.1 Anomaloglossus baeobatrachus | reverse complement strand
TGAGAAATTTCGGGTCTGCAGCTGACTGGGAGTGACCTACGGAGCCTTGTTCTCAGAATGAAGCTCCATAGGACTCGATGGGTGTCGAAGGACATCACACCATTGGATTACATCAGAGCTTGGAGAATTTCTTTTTAATTAATAAATTGGTAAATGAGGAACCATGGTGGAGTCTTTATTGAAATTAACTTTTTTTATTTCCTCTGTGTCTGCTTTTTAACTCTACATTTGTCAGCTTAGTAATGGGGGTTTCTGATACACACCTCTCCAGTACTAACCCTTTGGCTTGATTCACAGCTGACTTCAAGCCTCACACTATTCCCTCAATTGCCACCGCACCAGGTCAATTGGGAAGACCCAGGTAAAGCGCCAGAATTGCTGCTTCTATTGGATGCACCACTTCTGGGGCAGCTGTAGGTTGCTATTTTTAGGCTGGGAAGGGCCAAATAACCATAGGCCTTGCCAGCCTGATAACATTAGCTCCCATGTGTCAGCTTTACCTTGGCTGGTAATCAAAAATAGGGGACACCCCATGTCAAATTTTAAAATTAATAAAATAAATATATTAAAAACAGCATGGGATCTCCTTTATTTTTGATAACCAGCCAAGGTAAAGTTAACAGCTGAGGGCTGTAGCCTGCAGCTGTCTACTTTACCTGCACTGGTCATCAAAAATAAGGGGGACCCCATGTCATAGTTACTTAGGTTGAAAAAAGACCTAGGTCCATCTAGTTCAACCTTCCTCCACCAATTCTACATTTGTTCACTAAGACATTTATAACCAACAAATGTTTTGTGTACTTAGGAAATCATCCAGCCCTTTCTTAAAAGCTGTTATAATATTTGCCATTACTACCTCTTGTAGTAGGGCATTCCACAGTCTGACTGCTCTAACTGTATGTCATTTTTTTTTTTTTACTTATTCCCTATCCACATTTGCAGGGCATTTGTCCTGTTCTTACCCCATTTTGCTTCCTTTTGCAGACCCCTAGCCCTTACTACGACCATTTTACAGGCATTTTACAGCACCAAAGTTCAGGTCCCAACTGACATATGCAGTTCAGGGGGTCAATGGTCAAGCACAGGTCCCATAGCGAACTTCTAACTAAAGTGCAGCTGAACCCAGCGAAAATGAACTTCTATTTAAAATGTTCTTCCATATACTAGTGGTGTCCCCTACATGGCATGAGGAAGAAGGTGCTCTGCTCAGATGAGACCAAAGTAAATGCTATGTGTGGCGGAAAATTAACACTGCACATCACCCTGAAAATCACCATCCCCACCGTCAAACATGATGGTACAGGGAAGATTGTCAGAGTTGATGGGAAGATGGATGGAATTAAATATAGGGCAATCCTGGGGGAAAACCTGTAAAGAGCTGCAAAAGACTTGTGACTGGGGTGTAAGTTCACATTCCATCAGGACAAAGACAATAAACATACTGCCAGAGCTACGATGCAATGGTTTAAAGCAAAGCATATTCATGTTTGAATGGCTCAAAATTCAGACCTTAATCCCATTGAGAATCTGTGGCAAGACTTGAAAATTGCTGTTCACAGACATTCTCCATCCAATCTCACTGAGCTAGAGATATTTTACTAAGAAGAATGAGCAAAAATGTCAGCCTCAAGATGTGCAAAGCTTGTAGAGAAATATCTCAAAAGACCTGCAGCAGTAACTGCAGCGAAAGATGATCCTGAAAACAAACGCATGTCCCATGTCACAAACCACCGGGGGGGGTCACTCAGAAATCCCCCGCGCTGGCTACCAGTACGTCACAATCGGGGGGTAACAAGTGGGGGTCACCCCTCCTTTATACCTCCCGACCGACAGACAGAGCACGTGACGCGCTCTCTAGCGCCCCTCTTATAGTCAGGCCAATTATGGAATTGCCCGACCATAAGCAAGGAGGCCGCTATACTACTTATGCCGATTATTGAAGGGTCCCCGGTGAGAGTAAGGTATATATTCCCCCGACCTCCGCGGGCGGAATATATAAAATCTCCCCGAATCTCACTGGCCTCCCCACAATAATCCTTGGCACAATTCGCTGCCACCAACCGATTTACGGTAACTATTAGCCGAACACACAGACGTGGGATTCAAGATCGAGATAACAGAACAGCCCAAGATTAATTATATAATTTAATCAGCCTAAAGCACACTAGAACTACAATATATACAATAGGGAATCTACAGAATATACATATGTCAGAGTACAGTTACAGTCAAAGCATGGGTTACAAACAGGCATACACAGTTCCAGCAGTTACCTTGTTGCGTCTGGCCACAGGGGGGCGCTGTAGACCAGGTTTCCAGGAACTCCCACAGATGTTTCCTGCACGTGCCCCCAGCGAGAAGAACCCTGGAAAATGGCCGAAGTAGGGTTATCAACCTGGGCAGATCCAGGTCCCCTCCTACCTTAGTGACCTCACAGGGAGCACTGCTCCACCCCTGGCTTGAGTTATGGACAATATCCCAACATGGAATATGGGCCATAACTTTGCCTGGGAGCGTCGTAGGCGGACGCCAATGCTCTCATTGTGACAGTTATGAATTTAGCTACAGAACGAGGGGACTCATGACCTGTCTGCCAGTTCCCCATTGGCTGATATCACACCTGGGGCATTTCCCAATGTCCTGCTCCCATAAAAAGGGTGTGCCGGCATCGTCCGCATGCGGAGACACCATTTTTATGGTTGCCATATTTATCGGAAATATGGCTTGCGAGATATGAACCATTTTTTACTGGAGTCGTTCTGTCTGGCTATTTCCATAGCCTTGCTAATTAGATAGCAGCTCCTACTACAGGGTGACGGCAGGGAGTCATCCTGTGTCCATTGTTCCCACACCACCTCATCTCCATATCACAGGACATGGCCATGGAGGTGTAAGTGGAACACTGAGAACAAGAAGGGAGGGGGCACTGCCAGGGAGTGATGAGGGATTATGACTGGAGTCATAATTCATCTTCATATCCCGGGATTTGCCTCACACCTCCCCCCTTTTGAGGGCGCTAGGGGGCAGCACACTCCGGTGTTCCCCCGTGCGCCCGTCCGCGACCTCTCCTTGTCGGGACAGCCCGTCTGCGTTACCGTGGTCACGGCCCCTTTTGTGGCGAATGGTGAAGTTGTATTGCTGGAGCGCAAGGCTCCATCGCAACAATCGCCCATTCGTCCCAGAGACGGTGTGCAACCAGCTGAGGGGATTGTGGTCCGTCTCCACGATGAAGTGGCGCCCGTATAGATAGGGTTGCAGACGCTGCAGGGCCCACACTATGGCCAGGCACTCCTTCTCCATCGTGGAATAGGCAACTTCCCTTGGTAACAGCTTCCTGCTCAGGTACAAGACTGGGTGCTCTTGGCTCGCAGAGTCCACCTGGCTGAGCACCGCACCGAGGCCGAAGTCACTGGCGTCGGTCTGTACTACAAACGGCCGCGTGAAGTCGGCTGCCTGTAGCACGGGCGGGCTGGACAGGGCGTCCTTTAGGGCCTGGAAGGCTGTCTCGCAGTCCATTGTCCAATCGACTGCGGAGGGCAGCTTCTTCTTGGTGAGGTCCGTCAAGGGCTTTGCCAGGCTACTATAGCATGGAACAAACCTCCTATAGTACCCAGCGGTCCCCAAGAAGGACATCACCTGCTTCTTGGTCCTGGGGGTGGGCCAGGATGCGATGGCCTCCACTTTCTCAGGCTCGGGCTTCAGTGTTCCCCCGCCTACCCGGTGACCGAGGTACTGGACCTCGCTCATGGCCAGCTGACACTTGCCCGGCTTGATGGTCAAACCTGCCCGGTGGACCCGCCTGAGCACCTGTGCTAGATGCTCTAGGTGATCTTCCCAGGTGGGACTGAAGACGGCAATGTCATCCAGGTACGCGGCCGCGTACCCTTCAAGTCCCTTGAGCAGGGTGTTGACCATCCGCTGGAAAGTGGCAGGGGCATTCCTCATCCCGAATGGCATCACCGTGGACTCGTACAGTCCAAATGGGGTAATAAAGGCAGAGCGTTCCCTGGCCTTGCGAGTCAGGGGGATCTGCCAATATCCCCGGCTCAGATCCATGATGGTCAGGTACTGAGCCCCGGCCAACTGATCGAGCAGGTCATCGATGCGTGGCATTGGGTACGCATCGGCAACCGTGACCGCATTGAGCCCCCTGTAGTCCACGCAGAACCGAGTGGTTCGGTCCTTCTTAGGGACGAGGACTACAGGCGAGGCCCAAGCGCTGTTGGATGCCTGGATCACCCCCAGCTTCAGCATCTCGTCAATCTCCTGGCGCATGTGTTGCTGCACCTCCAGGGAGACCCGATATGCTGAACGCCGGATCGGGGGATGATCCCCAGTGTCCACGTGATGGACAGCCAAGTCAGTCCTTCCGGGCTGGTTGGTAAACAACCCCCGGAAGGGGTGTAGGGTGGCCCACAGCTGGGACCGTTGGTCCTCCAAGAGCTGGTGGCCAACCTCCACATCCTCAATGGATCCGCCTGCCCTAACCTGGGCTAGCATATCAGTAGTAAGGGGGCCATATGTCTCGTCAAATCTGACAGGTGCCCCGCCCCTATCAAACCCTATCAAAGTGTATTAAACACGCCCCCTCCCCTCTCCTGACAGGCCCTATATTTTATAGGCTTTTGATTAGGCTTTTGATTAGGGATTTGATAGTGCAACTACACAGGTCCTATATTTTATAGGCTTTTGATTAGGCTTTTGATTAGGGATTTGATAGTGCAATCCTGATAGTGTAAATGCTTAGGATCCCACTATTTTATTTTGATTAGGCTTTTGATTAGGGCTTTGATAGTGCAATCCTGATAGTGTAAATGCTTAATCCCACTATTTTATTGTATACTGTATACTTTCATGCAGGCCCTATCAATAGCGTATTTGGCCGTGGTGGCTAGTAGGGCTTGGCTGTGGCCTATACGTACAGCTGGAGAGACTTGCACTCTCTTCACATAGAGTGACGCTTGTAAGATCTGCACTTTATATGGTTCTGCATCACCAGACATCAAACAAAAAGTGTCCTTATTCCTCGACAACTTGATCTTGAGGTCAAGCCCATTCAGTACGAGCTTTGGTTGATTAAATACATCTCCAAAAATTGGCCCTAATAGATCTACAGTCTTAGAGTTCCTGGTTATACGCGCTCTTTTGACAAATCCAGCATTTAGACCATCCAAGGCCCGATCATTATGATGACCTGCAGTGTCTTTATAGAACAATCCAGCGGTAAACTGTGTCGATAGTGTTTGCGTGCTGTAATTTAAAAGAGTTTCAATGTACGCTCTATAGCTGTAGAGGTTATCCGACTGCGAGATGAGGCGATCTCCAAGAGTGATATCGACCTGATTAAACAACGTTGTCAGGGGGTAATTTATAAACGCAACACGCGCACCATCGCCGATAGCCGTATTATCTTGTTTCACGATACGGCAATTTATGTACAGTAGGGTATTGTTCAGATCATAATAATATTCACCGCTACCCGATATGAAAAATTCCAGGGGGGCATTTTCCGACAGAGCCGCAATAGGTTGTACTTCTACAAAAAGAGATTTCTCAATACTTGTTTGCGTAGGGGGAATGACAAAAATATCCAGCTAGAGTCTCATTGTATTAGTAAGGGTGTGTGAGGTGTTTGATCTATGCATTGGAGGGTAGTTGTAAATGATGATTTTGATCAGATAGGAGGGCCTCTTTGATGAGGGGGCTAGAGTCTCATTGTATTAGTAAAGGTGTGTGAAGTATTTGATCTATGCATTGAAGGGTAGTTGTAATACTGGTTTTGATCAGATAGGAGGTCCTCTTTGATGAGGGGCTAGAGTCTCATTGTATTAGTAAGGGTGTGTGAAGTATTTGATCTATGCATTGAAGGGTGGTTGTAATACTGGTTTTGATCAGATATGAGACCCTCTTTGTATCTATATATACAGTTTCACACACGCATTGTAATGGTGAGAATCATGTCCTGTTGATAAGTCTGTGGGAAGCATTTGATCTCTGCATTGAAGGGTAATTGTAAAGATGGTTCTGATCAGATAGGAGGGCCTCTTTGTATCTATACATACAGGTTGAAACACACATTGTAATGGTAAGAAACTTGTCCTCTTGGTAAGGCTGTAATGTGCAACTGAATGTAATTAAATTCTGAGCAATAAACTTTTTAAATTTTGATAGTGTGTCTGTCTTTCATTTATACAAACAGTATAAAACACAAACTTTCTACATGGGTGCTATAAGAAGTGCTTTACAGCATAAGACGCGTAATAGTATAATTGGCCATATACATAATATGCCCAACCATATTACACTATCAGAATGAATTCTGTATCAAACGCCTATAAAATAAATTTGGCCATATACATAATATGCCCAATCAAATTACACTAGCAGAATGAATTCTGCAACAAAACCACACTGAATAAAATGGTATGATTCCAAACAATTACACTAAATCAGATTTCTCATAATCAGTGAATAAAATAGTGGGATTAAGCATTTACACTATCAGGATTGCACTATCAAAGCCCTAATCAAAAGCCTAATCAAAATAAAATAGTGGGATCCTAAGCATTTACACTATCAGGATTGCACTATCAAATCCCTAATCAAAAGCCTAATCAAAAGCCTATAAAATATAGGACCTGTGTAGTTGCACTATCAAATCCCTAATCAAAAGCCTAATCAAAAGCCTATAAAATATAGGGCCTGTCAGGAGAGGGGAGGGGGCGTGTTTAATACACTTTGATAGGGTTTGATAGGGGCGGGGCACCTGTCAGATTTGACGAGACATATGGCCCCCTTACTACTCATATCCAAGAGGGTTTCCGCTTCTCCCTCCTCGGGCAGGTTGCACACGGGGAGCGCACATGCCTCCCGCTCATGATGTGCCTTCATCATGTTCACATGGAAGGGCTTCCGCCTTCCACGGGCAGGGTCCAGGGTGACCAGGTACGTCACAGGGTTGAGCTGCTGGTACACGAGGTATGGGCCTTCCCAGGCTGCCTGAAGCTTGTCCTGTGGTACGGGGACCAGTACCCACACCTTTTGACCCACTTGGTAGGTCCTCTCACAAGCGTTCTGGTCGTACCAACGCTTCTGATCGGCCTGGGCTTGAGCCATATTGTCGCGTACCAGTTGCGTCAAGGCCTGCATTTTGTCCCGGAAGCGCATGACATACTCGATAACCGACACTCCAGGGGTGGCCAAATCCCCTTCCCAAGCCTCTTTCACCAGAGCCAGGGGGCCCCGCACACGTCGCCCGTACAGGAGCTCAAACGGTGAGAATCCTGTTGAGGCCTGTGGAACCTCCCGGTAAGCAAATAACAGGTGTGGGAGATACCGCTCCCAGTCACGCCCATGGGAGTCGACCAACATCTTAAGCATCTGCTTTAAGGTGCCATTGAACCGCTCGCACAGGCCATTAGTCTGTGGATGGTACGGGCTGGCCACCAGATGTCGCACCTGGACTTGCTTACAGAGGGCCTCCATCAGCTGGGACATGAATTGGGTCCCCCGGTCAGTGAGCATTTCCTGGGGAAAACCCACTCGGGAGAAAATCTCCAGCAATGCGGTGGCCACCTTGTCAGCCCGAATGGACGACAAGGCCACTGCTTCTGGGTACCGGTTGGCATAGTCCACTACCGTCAGTAGGAAGCGTTTCCCGGAGCTGCTGGGGATGGCCAGCGGGCCGACCAGATCCACAGCCACCCTCCTGAAAGGCTCATCGATGATTGGCAGAGATACTAGTGGGGCTTTGGGGCGTGGCCCCGCCTTCCCCACTCTCTGACAGGTTTCACACGAACGGCAGTAGGCAGCCACATCGGCCCCCATTTTTGGCCAGTAGAAATGCTGGTTTAACCTGGCCTTGGTCTTAGCGATCCCTAGGTGTCCGGCCATCGGAATCTCATGTGCGATCCGCAACAACTCCGTCCGGAACGGATAGGGTACCACCAACTGTCGGTCCCTGGGCCACGCCTCCGGTGAACCCTGCTGGACCGTGGCCCGGTACAGCCGTCCTTGGTCCCAGACCACTCGCTCCGGGTCCGAGTCCGAGGGAGGCTGTGCCGCCTGCTCCTTAAGAGCTTTCAGGCTGTCGTCAGCTTCTAACGCTGCCTGAAACCCCTGACTAGATGTGGCCAGAATCGACGAGACTGTCACATCTTCAGTCAGTACCCCGGGACCTGTGTCCTGGCCTCCACCTGACTCGGCTGCCACTTGGTCAGAAGGGGGAGAGCTATCGGACCTCCGGGAGGCCCCTTGGCTTCCAGCACTCCCACTGCGGGTGACAGCGGCCACAGCCGCTGCGACCGTGGGTCGTGCCTGCTCCTCCTCCGTTCCTGACCAAGTCGCCGGTTCAGGCAGACCTACCTGGCTTCCTGACACCCCGGTTGTGGGGGAACCATGCACCGAGATCTTACCTGGGAGCACTTCCGCTCCTGGACCGGCCCCAATCTCACCTGCCTGTTCCCCTCCTGCAGCAACAGAACCCCGCTGTGAAATCTCTGGGGACCCCACATTTGCTGTGGTAGCCCCCACCCCACACACTGGTCCTCCCCCTGCAGCACCCTGCTCTCTGCTTATCCCTGCAGAGGGCAACAGATCCCAGCTCACAGGCTGATTACTTGTAGAGGCATTGTCACACCTTTCTCTGACCCCCTCCCCTGTCACAGCTGCAGCTGAGTGTGTGTCTATGGTGTCTATGCAAGCAGAAATATCAGAGTTCACTCCCTCCTCCCTTACATCATTCATAGATAACACATTAACATTGTTAGGAGTCATGTCAGTACGGGCTGAAGGTTCAGCCCTTGGTTGGGGCCCAAACTGGGAGGTTATCTGCCCCAAATCTGTCCCAAGTAGCACGTTTGCGGGGATCCGATCAGTTACCCCCACCTCCCTCACCCCTCGCCCTGCGCCCCAGTCCACATGAATGTCAGCAACAGGCAGCGCCGGGTCAATGCCTCCAATCCCGGAGACAGCGAGGGTTTTTCCAGGGATCAAGTCTTGGGGGGACACCATCTCAGGCCGCACCAGAGTCACCTCCGAGGCGCTGTCTCGCAGTCCTATGGTCACAGACCGGCCGACGGTGACAGGTTGGAAGCTGTCCAGGGACCTACCACCACCCCCACCCACACAATACACCTTGGGCGGCCCTTGGGACGGGGACGGAGCCGGGGCCTTGGGACGCTGAGGGCACATGGCCTTGAAGTGTCCAGGTAGGTTGCACTGGTGGCACCGTCTTGGCTCTGCCACGGGCCTGGAGAGGGGAGTTGAGGGGGACACCCCCTGCAGTCTAGGGGCAGGTGGGGCAGTCGCAGAATTCATCTTACCCCCTCTCCAGGTGCTGCTGGTGGCCGCTCTCCTGGCCTCAGGGGCCCGGTTGTTGGTGTAGTCATCGGCAAGGGCAGCTGTAGCCGTGGACCCCTTTGGCTTCTGGTCTCGGATGAACTGGCGGAGATCCTCAGGGCAGTTCCACAAGAGTTGCTCCGTGATGAACAAGTCCAGGATCTCCGGTCCGGTGGAAAGCTGCAGGCCTTGGGTCCAGTGGTCGGCAGCTCGGGCAAGTGCCCGCCGGTGGTCAGCCCAGGAGTCCTTTGGTCCCTTCTGTAGGCTCCGGAACTTCTTGCGGTAGGACTCTGGAGTGAGGTTGTACTGTTGGATCAGGGCCCGCTTGATGGTGTCGTAGCCCTGATCTGCCTCAGCAGGCAAGTCCCCAAGGACATCTAGGGCCTTACCCCTTAAACGGGGGATCAGGTATTTGGCCCACTGGTCCTTGTCCAGATGGTGCTGCAAGCAAGTCCGTTCAAAAGCAGTCAAGAAAGAGTCCAAGTCTCCATCCTTCTCCAGCACTGGGAAGTCCTCAACACGGACCTTTGGAAGTTTGGTGTCTTGAAGGTCACGTGTGGCTGATGAGGGCCGGAGCTGAGCTAGCTGCAGCTGGTAGTCACGCTCTGCCTGGCGCTCTTCACGCGCTGCCTGCCGCTCCGCAGCCTCAGCCTCACGCGCTGCTTGCCGCTCTGCCCTGCGCTCTGCCAGGAGTCCCTTGTAGCCCTCCTGGTCTCCAGCCTGGAGAAGGGCCATAGCCATTTGAAGAAGGCTATCCGAGCCTCCCAGGCTCGGTGGAATGGCACGTGGTGATCTGCGGCCCGCTGCGGAGCCTGGTGATTCACTGTCCATTGCAGAGCGGAGGGCTGGCATCTGGCTCGTTGAGGACCCTTGGGTGAGCTGCTCCTCATCTTGTCCAGCAGTGCCAGGTTGTGCAATGTCCTCTGCAGAGCTGTTTTCTGGCGTCGAGCTCCTGGAGGACTCGTGGGCAACCTCCTCATTACTGTCCACAGCACCGTCCTCCCTCTCTTCGGCTCCTGCTTTAGCATTGGCCAGTTGCCTAGCTCTGCTCCTGGTGCCATCAGCCATTCTTGCAGACTTTTGGTCACTGACACAGAACTGACACCTGATGCCTCCACACACCTTACAGTATCTGCACTCTGACACTCTAGTGTTGAGCTAGTCTGAAGACCCCAGCAGCCACAGCTGCTGCAGGCAGTCTTTAGTGTCTGGGAGTATGGGTCTCACACTCACACACACTATTATCTCGATCCCACCGCTATGCCACCAATATGTCACAAACCACCGGGGGGGGTCACTCAGAAATCCCCCGCGCTGGCTACCAGTACGTCACAATCGGGGGGTAACAAGTGGGGGTCACCCCTCCTTTATACCTCCCGACCGACAGACAGAGCACGTGACGCGCTCTCTAGCGCCCCTCTTATAGTCAGGCCAATTATGGAATTGCCCGACCATAAGCAAGGAGGCCGCTATACTACTTATGCCGATTATTGAAGGGTCCCCGGTGAGAGTAAGGTATATATTCCCCCGACCTCCGCGGGCGGAATATATAAAATCTCCCCGAATCTCACTGGCCTCCCCACAATAATCCTTGGCACAATTCGCTGCCACCAACCGATTTACGGTAACTATTAGCCGAACACACAGACGTGGGATTCAAGATCGAGATAACAGAACAGCCCAAGATTAATTATATAATTTAATCAGCCTAAAGCACACTAGAACTACAATATATACAATAGGGAATCTACAGAATATACATATGTCAGAGTACAGTTACAGTCAAAGCATGGGTTACAAACAGGCATACACAGTTCCAGCAGTTACCTTGTTGCGTCTGGCCACAGGGGGGCGCTGTAGACCAGGTTTCCAGGAACTCCCACAGATGTTTCCTGCACGTGCCCCCAGCGAGAAGAACCCTGGAAAATGGCCGAAGTAGGGTTATCAACCTGGGCAGATCCAGGTCCCCTCCTACCTTAGTGACCTCACAGGGAGCACTGCTCCACCCCTGGCTTGAGTTATGGACAATATCCCAACATGGAATATGGGCCATAACTTTGCCTGGGAGCGTCGTAGGCGGACGCCAATGCTCTCATTTTGACAGTTATGAATTTAGCTACAGAACGAGGGGACTCATGACCTGTCTGCCAGTTCCCCATTGGCTGATATCACGCCTGGGGCATTTCCCAATGTCCTGCTCCCATAAAAAGGGTGTGCCGGCATCGTCCGCATGCGGAGACACCATTTTTATGGTTGCCATATTTATCGGAAATATGGCTTGCGAGATATGAACCATTTTTTACTGGAGTCGTTCTGTCTGGCTATTTCCATAGCCTTGCTAATTAGATAGCAGCTCCTACTACAGGGTGACGGCAGGGAGTCATCCTGTGTCCATTGTTCCCACACCACCTCATCTCCATATCACAGGACATGGCCATGGAGGTGTAAGTGGAACACTGAGAACAAGAAGGGAGGGGGCACTGCCAGGGAGTGATGAGGGATTATGACTGGAGTCATAATTCATCTTCATATCCCGGGATTTGCCTCACATCCCAATTTTCAGATTTTTATTTTTTAAACTATTTAGAAAACCACTTATTTCCTTTATACTTCACACATACTTGATACTTAGGGTTGATATATCACATAAAATCTCCACAAAACACATTTAAAAGCACCACTCATTCTGGTTCTCATAGAGTTGTATTGGGTGCTTGTGGCATAACTTCTTACTTCCGGCCAGTCAGAAGCTACGGACACAAGATGTTGTCGTGGGACCAAAGCGACGCAAAAAATGAATCAAAATACCGGAGGGCAAGTATAAGGACATGTGCCGATGGGGAAAGTGTCCTGTGGATATATCCGTAGGACAATCCGCAGGATTTACCCGAGTTGTGCTGCGTTTTTGGTGCGGAATGTCCTGCGGATATGCTGTGGGCATTGTGCATTGAGGATACAGTACCATGGCTTGGGCACAGCATCCTCAATGCAGAACAAGTGCTGAGTGATCAGGGAGTTCATACTTACCTGTATCGCACAGCAATTTGGTTTCCGGCTGGCTCCTGGAGAAGATGGGCAGGGTCTGGACGAGCTCCGGCTGTCACATAACCAGAACTCGTGCAGGCCCCGCCCACCTCCTGCAGCCCGCTCCTGGCTCCGCCCCGCTCTTCTACACCGAAGGAAGAGTCTCCGGTGTCTTCAATCACGGCAGGTAAGTATAGAGATCGCGCAGTACAATCCACAGGAATAATTGACATGCACTTCTTTGCAGCTGCGGGAATTCCGCAGCATGTCCCGCAAGTGCAAAATCCACAGCATTGAAACCGCACTCCCTAAATCCCATAGGATAACATGGGGAGTGCCAGTATTTGCGTAAACCTGCTGATTTGTCTGAAAAATACAGAAAATCTGCATGTTTTCTAGATGAATTTTGCCCCGTGGGCACAAGGTCTAAGACGGGTGGTTTGGACCTTGGATTTAAACGATCACCCCAGCGAAGAAAAAAAGAAAGAGCTGGAGTGATGCTTTAATATTTTGGCCGTGTTTTGAAAAATATGGAAAAATTCACTGGGTGTGAATACTTATTCAAGGCATTGTATGTGGTCCGTTCTAATATTGTTACAGGTAACAGTAAAGGGTCCACTATCTGATAACTTTATAATTATATCATCCATTGGTGCATTGGACGTTGTATACCGTGAACGGAGCATTATTCACAATAGCTGTAACAAGTAATCCCAGGGAAATAATGAAAAGCAGTTTGCAGCATGTTATATTGACATAGCAGGTCATTTCCTGAGAAAATAATTTCTAAGAACAAAAAAAAGTGTATGACACTCCACATATTGCAACAGCATCTCAGCTCGCCTCATCCAGACAATCACGTCACCAAATAAGTCACCTGCATTGCCCATTTCCTGGGTTTCATAAGTGAAATCCCTGTGAGACGGAAGTAGCTCCACTATAGGAAATACAATGTGTAATCAGAAAAGGATTTGTGGTCACAATGGGAATGAGAACAATGCATCTTCTGAGATACCTGAACTCTGTAAATAGCTGTCCAAACGTAATATGTTACACTCCATTTGCACTGTACATTACTGTGAGCGAGCGTTCTTGGGAAAGGGTGATACACAATAATCACGCAAGTTTAAACAAGCTGTCAATCACCCGATGAACGCTCAATCGTGGGGTAAAACCACCTTTTGGTTTGTATATATTTATAATTAGCCACTGAGCAAAAAAATTTTTTACATTAAGTAGGTAGCAATCTTTCTCTCGAAAAATATTATTTTAAAATTTAACTTTTAATAGATCCACTAAAAAGTGATATTTAATCACAATAGACAAACAATAACCACAAACACAGAAACCGTGCGCATGGCCCTCCTGTTACGTCATCGGATATGTATAGGCCACAGAAGAAAATTGACTATATGATGTGGCCATGCTAACTGCATGCCATGCTAAAGGCAGGTTCGTACCTTATGGGACCTTATAGGATTTGAGTTACCTGAGACTCCCCTGATGAGTTATTTTTCCTGAACGAAACGCGTTGGGAGGTACATCTGATCTTATTTAGGGGTATTTAACTGACCCCAGTGATTTAAGGAATGGCACCCATATGAATTGGTGAGACAAATCCGTTTTACTAGAATAAAACGAGGTAAGACTAATTTATTGCTTTACTGATCAGTGGACTTTAATCTAAGTGGCACTTATGACTATGGTCACAAAAGTCCTTTTACAGTGGCGGTAATAGTCGATTTTCTTCTGTGGCCTATACATATCCGATGACGTAACAGGAGGGCCATGCGCACGGTTTCTGTGTTTGTGGTTATTGTTTGTCTATTGTGATTAAATATCACTTTTTAGTGGATCTATTAAAAGTTAAATTTTAAAATAATATTTTTCGAGAGAAAGATTGCTACACCTTTTGGTTTGCACCAAAGATCCTCGTTGTCTGCAGCACCTCTTCCGATGTAAACTAAACTAGTGCGGCTGAGAACAATAGCAGCCTCTGAGCACTGAGCGATCGATCAATTACTGGTCATTCAGTTTCTCCCACCTATGCCAAAATGGGGTTCGGATCTGGGGCATGGTGCCACGACTCGTCTAATGCATTAAACTTTAATAAACTGCTACTATTAAAAAAAAAAGGAACTCAAATGAGTAAACAATCATCCGAGTTTTCTGGATGAAAGGGAGATGATTTTTTTATACGCTCGTGAGAACTTATTTAAAGGGAACCTGTCACCAGTTTTTTGGCGTATAAGCTGCGACCACCACCACCACTAGGCTCTTATATACAGCATTCTAACATGCTGCATATAAGAGCCCAGGCCGCTGTGAGAACATAAAGATCATTTTATAATACTCACCTAACGGTCGTGCGGTGGACCTTTTGGGCGTCTTCGTCCTCCGGTGCCGGCGCCTCCTCTTTCGGCCATCTTCGTCCTCCTCCTGAAACCTGTGTGCATTACGAGTCTATGTCATACACACTCGCCGGTCCTGCGCAGGCGCACTACAATACTTTCATCTGCCCGGCTCAGGGCAGATCAAAGTGCGCCTGCTCAGGACCTGAATGCCGGCGAGAGTGGATGACGTCGGACGCGCTATGCACACAGGCTTCAGAAGATGGATGACGAAGATGGCCAAAAGAGCAGGTTCCGGAAGCAAAGGACGAAGACGCCCATTTGAGCCACATCCACCGCATGACCATTAGGTGAGTATTATAAAGTGTTTATGTTCTACACAGCGGCCTGGGCTCTTATATACAGCATGTTAGAATCTATATATATAATTGCCTTATTCTGTCTGTCTGTCTGTCATGCTCCAAAATTGTGTCCTTACGGTGACACAAAGCTGATTGGCCGCTGGGCTCGCCATGGCCCCGCCCCCCCCACATGGATTGGCCTCTCGCCCCGGCTCTCTGCAGGCCCCGCCCCCCTCACGCAATGCACGCTCGCTCTGGCCCAACTGACACTGAGCTCCGACTCCCAGGTGAGTACACACACACACACACACTCACACACACCTCACACATCACATCCACACACTCACAACATCCTGGGATATCGCTTGCTTCTACACCGGCTCCGTCAGGATCCCAGCAGCGCCAGACATAACCTTGCGATGCTGGGATCTTGACGGAGCCCGTGAACGCTGGTAACCATTATACACATCGGGTAACTAAGGTCCCTTAGTTACCCGATGTGTATCATAGTTACCAGTGTACACCGGCTCCCGGTACACATGTGCAGGGAGCCGGCATTATACTCCTCTCCCCCCAGGACTACTCCTCCTATTACAGTCCTCCTATTATACTCCTCTCTGAGTATAATAGGAGAACTATTATAGCATGGGGGATATAGCACGATGGGGGGTGCGCAGCATGGGGGATGTAGCACGATGGGGAGTGCGCAGCATGGGGGATGTAGCACGATGGGGAGTGCGCAGCATGGGGGATGTAGCACGATGGGGAGTGCGCAGCATGGGGGATGTAGCACGATGGGGAGTGCGTAGCATGGGGATGGAGCGTGTGCAGCATGGGGGATGGAGCACGATGGGGAGTGTGCAGCATGGGGGATGTAGCACGATGGGGAGTGCGCAGCATGGGGGATGTAGCACGATGGGGAGTGCGCAGCATGGGGGATGTAGCACGATGGGGAGTGCGCAGCATGGGGGATGTAGCACGATGGGGAGTGCGCAGCATGGGGGATGTAGCACGATGGGGAGTGCGCAGCATGGGGGATGTAGCACGATGGCGGGTGCGCAGCATGGGGGATGTAGCACGATGGGTGCGCAGCATGGGGGATGGAGCACGATGGCGGGTGCGCAGCATGGGGGATGTAGCACGATGGGGAGTGCGCAGCATGGGGGATGTAGCACGATGGGGGATGTAGCACGATGAGGGATGTAGCACGATGGGGGAGTGCGCAGCATGGGGGATGTAGCACGATGGGGGGTGCGCAGCATGGGGGATGTAGCACGATGGGGGGGTGCGCAGCATGGGGGATGTAGCACGATGGGGGGTGCGCAGCATGGGGGATGGAGCACGATGGGGAGTGCGCAGCATGGAGGATGGAGCACGATGGGGAGTGCGCAGCATGGAGGATGGAGCACGATGGGGAGTGCGCAGCATGGGGGATGGAGCACGATGGGAGGTGCACACCTCCCCCCAACACACACACACACACACACACACACACACACACAGGGAACCACAAACACCGCCATACACAGACACCCACACACTCAGACAACGCTGCACACACACACAACACCCAACACACAAACACCGCGGCATACATAAATATACGCACATACCGCACAACACACACATTGCACAAAACATACCTCCCCCCAAAACACACCACACCCACACAAACCGCGCAACACACACACACAACGCGACAGACACACAGCGCTCCACAAACAACGCAACACACATACAACACCGCTCTCACCCCCCGCCACACCCAGACAACACCCAGAACATGTACAGCGCCCTACACAAACACTTGGTAACTACACACAACAACATACATATACATATAACAAACATCATACATTAACTACACAATACGTAAATTCTAGAATACCCGATGCGTAGAATCGGGCCACCTTCTAGTCTATATATATAATTGCCTTATTCTGTCTGTCTGTCTGTCATGCTCCAAAATTGTGTCCTTACGGTGACACAAAGCTGATTGGCCGCTGGGCTCGCCATGGCCCCGCCCCCCCACACGGATTGGCCTCTCGCCCCGGCTCTCTGCAGGCCCCGCCCCCCTCACGCAATGCACGCTTGCTCTGGCCCAACTGACACGGAGCTCCGACTCCCAGGTGAGTAGACACACACACATCAGATCACACTCACTCTCACACACACCTCATACATCATATCCACACACTCACAACATCCTGGGATATCGCTTGCTTCTACACCGGCTCCGTCACGATCCCAGCAGCGCCAGACATAACCTTGCGATGCTGGGATCTTGACGGAGCCCGTGAACGCTGGTAACCATTATACACATCGGGTAACGAAGGTCCCTTAGTTACCCGATGTGTATATCATAGTTACCAGTGTACACCAGCTCCGTCACGATCCCAGCAGCGCCAGACATAACCTTGCGATGCTGGGATATTAACGGAGCCCGTGAATGCTGGTAACCATTATACACATCGGGTAACTAAGGTCCCTTAGTTACCCGATGTGTATCATAGTTACCAGTGTACACCGGCTCCCGGTACACATGTGCAGGGAGCCAGCATTATACTCCTCTCCCCCCAGGACTACTCCTCCTATTACAGTCCTCCTATTATACTCCTCTCTGAGTATAATAGGAGAACTATTATAGCATGGGGGATGTAGCACGATGGGGGGGTGCGCAGCATGGGGGATGTAGCACGATGGGGAGTGCGCAGCATGGGGGATGTAGCACGATGGGGAGTGCGCAGCATGGGGGATGTAGCACGATGGGGAGTGCGCAGCATGGGGGATGTAGCACGATGGGGGGTGCGCAGCATGGGGGATGGAGCACGATGGGGGGTGCGCAGCATGGGGGATGGAGCACGATGGGGGGGTGCGCAGCATGGGGGATGGAGCACGATGGGGGGTGCGCAGCATGGGGGATGTAGCACGATGGGGAGTGCGCAGCATGGGGGATGTAGCACGATGGGGAGTGCGCAGCATGGGGGATGTAGCACGATGGGGAGTGCGCAGCATGGGGGATGTAGCACGATGGGGAGTGCGCAGCATGGGGGATGTAGCACGATGGGGAGGTGCGCAGCATGGGGGATGTAGCACGATGGGGAGTGCGCAGCATAGGGGATGTAGCACGATGGGGAGTGCGCAGCATGGCGGATGGAGCACGATGGGGAGTGCGCAGCATGGCGGATGGAGCACGATGGGGAGTGCGCAGCATGGCGGATGGAGCACGATGGCGGGTGCGCAGCATGGGGGATGTAGCACGATGGGGGATGTAGCACGATGGGGGGTACGCAGCATGGGGGATGTAGCACGATGGGGAGTGCGCAGCATGGGGGATGTAGCACGATGGGGAGTGCGCAGCATGGGGGATGTAGCGCGATGGGGTGTGCGCAGCATGGGGGATGTAGCACGATGGGGAGTGCGCAGCATGGGGGATGTAGCACGATGGGGAGTGCGCAGCATGGGGGATGTAGCACGATGGGGAGTGCGCAGCATGGCGGATGGAGCACGATGGGGAGTGCGCAGCATGGCGGATGGAGCACGATGGCGGGTGCGCAGCATGGGGGATGTAGCACGATGGGGAGTGCGCAGCATGGGGGATGTAGCACGATGGGGAGTGCGCAGCATGGCGGATGGAGCACGATGGGGAGTGCGCAGCATGGCGGATGGAGCACGATGGCGGGTGCGCAGCATGGGGGATGTAGCACGATGGGGGATGTAGCACGATGGGGGGTACGCAGCATGGGGGATGTAGCACGATGGGGAGTGCGCAGCATGGGGGATGTAGCACGATGGGGAGTGCGTAACATGGGGGATGTAGCACGATGGGGAGTGCGCAGCATGGGGGATGTAGCACGATGGGGAGTGCGCAGCATGGGGGATGTAGCACGATGGGGAGTGCGCAGCATGGGGGATGTAGCACGATGGGGAGTGCGCAGCATGGCGGATGTAGCACGATGGGGAGTGCGCAGCATGGCGGATGGAGCACGATGGCGGGTGCGCAGCATGGGGGATGTAGCACGATGGGGAGTGCGCAGCATGGGGGATGTAGCACGATGGGGGATGTAGCACGATGGGGGATGTAGCACGATGGGGGATGTAGCACGATGGGGGGTGCGCAGCATGGGGGATGTAGCACGATGGGGGGTGCGCAGCATGGGGGATGGAGCATGATGGGGAGTGCGCAGCATGGAGGATGGAGCACGATGGGGAGTGCGCAGCATGGAGGATGGAGCACGATGGGGAGTACGCAGCATGGGGGATGGAGCACGATGGGGGGTGCGCAGCATGGGGGATGGAGCGCGATGGGGAATGCGCAGCATAGGGGATGGGGCATGATGGGGGGTGCGCAGCATGGGGGATGGAGCACGATGGGAGGTGCACACCTCCCCCCAACACACACACACACAGGGAACCACAAACACCGCCATACACAGACACCCACACACACAACACCCAACACACAAACACCGCGGCATACATAAATATACGCACATACCGCACAACACACTCATTGCACAAAACATACCTCCCCCCAAAACACACCACACCCACACAAACCGCGCAACACACACACACACACAACGCGACAGACACACAGCGCTCCACAAACAACGCAACACACATACAACACCGCTCTCACCCCCCGCCACACCCAGACAACACCCAGAACATGTACAGCGCCCTACACAAACACTTGGTAACTACACACAACAACATCTATATTATATATAATCTATATCTATATCTATAACAAAAATCATACATGAACTACACAATAGGTAAATTCTAGAATACCCGATGCGTAGAATCGGGCCACCTTCTAGTGCTGTATATAAGAGCCCACTGGTGGTGGCTGCAGCTTATAGGCCGAAAAACTGGTGACATGTTCTCTTTAAGATGACTTTTACACAGCCTGATCAAATGTAAAGACCCTCAAACAACTTGCATTTTATTGACAGCATATACACA
Organism: Anomaloglossus baeobatrachus; assembly: GCF_048569485.1. Lineage (NCBI taxonomy): Eukaryota > Metazoa > Chordata > Amphibia > Anura > Aromobatidae > Anomaloglossus > Anomaloglossus baeobatrachus. Next base: position 493,259,497 of record NC_134353.1, on the reverse strand, counting down.
TCAGGTGAAATAAATATTGAATAAGTCATTCATTTTCTAAGTAAATATATTTTTAAAACGTGTTATTCACATGAATTTCTCAAAAGAGGTCAATGACAACCCATCCAATCTACGCAGGCAGAGAAATCAAATCTTAGATGTCCATAAATTGTGTGATAATGAGAAATGACACAGGGAAAAAGTATTGAACACACTTACTGAAATTTAATACTTCATACAAAATCCTTTGTTGGTGATGACCGCTTCTTCAAGACCCCTCCTGTGGGGAGAAACTAGTCTCATGAATGGCTCTGGTGTGATTTTGGCCCATCATTCCACACAAACACTCTGCAAATGATATTCTTTCCACTTCTGGATTATGCTCCCAACAGTGTTCACAGGAACCTTCAGCAGTTTAGAAAGTCTTCTGTAACCAAAACTATCAGTATATTTTGGGAAAATAAGGTTGTGAAGGTCTTGAGACAGCTCATTGGTTTTATCTATCATGAGATGTTTTTTGTGTGGCACCTTAGTAAAGCTGCTATTGTTTTTCAGGATTGCTTTTGAATGGCTGATAGATTTCAGCTGGTGTCATGGCTTTTTTCACCTCCCTTTCTGCATGTGTTCTATACTTTTTTCCTGTGTCATTTCTCAATACTACACAATTTATGGACATCAATGGTTTGATTTCTATGTATGGATTGGATGGGTTGTTATTGAAATCTGGTGAGAATTTCATGTCTTATAGCACTTTTGGAAATATATTTACTGAGAAAATTGGTGACTAGTTTATTACTTATTTCAACAGCTGTATTCTGCAGGCCACAATGTGTTTAAAGCCTGTATAAACAATTTGTTAAGCCAACGTGCATGCTCAACACTTTGCACTGCTAAATAATGAATGATCTTACGAACGGTCATACAACCTACACTACAGGCCAAAGGTTTGGACACACATTCTCATTCAAAGAGTTTTCTTTATTTTCACGACTCTAAAAATTGTAGATTCACATTGAAGACATCAAAACTATGAATGAAAACATGTGGAATGAAATACTTAAAGTGTGAAACAACTGAAAATATGTCTTATATTCTAGGTTCTTCAAAGTAGCCACGTTTTGCTTTCATTACTACTTTGCACACTCTTGGAATTCTCTTGATGAGCTTCAAGAGGTAGTCACCGGAAATGGTTTTCCAACAGTCTTAAAGGAGTTCCCAGAAATGCTTAGCACTTGTTGGCCCTTTTACCTTCACTCTGCGGTCCAGCTCACCCCAAACCATCTCGATTGGGTTCAGGTCTGGTGACTGTGGAGGCCAGGTCATCTGGTGTAGCACCCCATCACTCTCCTTCTTAGTCAAATAGCCCTTACACAGCCTGGAGGTGTGTTTGGGGTCATTGTCCTGTTGAAAAATAAATGATGGTCCAACTAAACGCAAACTGGATGGAATAGCACGCCGCTGCAAGATGCTGTGGTAGCCATGCTGGTTCAGTATGCCTTCAATTTTGAATAAATCCCCAACAGTGTCAGCAGCAAAGCACCCCCACACCATCACACCTCCTCCTCCATGCTTCACGGTGGGAACCAGGCAAGTAGAGTCCCTCCATTCACCTTTTCTACAAAGACACGGTGGTTGAATCCAAAGATCTCAAATTTGGACTCATCAGACCAAAGCACAGATTACCACTGGTCTAATGTCCATTCCTTGTGTTCTTTAGCCCAAACAAGTCTCTTCTGCTTGTTGCCTGTCCATAGCAGTGGTTTCCTAGCAGCTATTTGACCATGAAGGCCTGCTGCACAAAGTCTCCTCTTAACAGTTGTTCTAGAGATGAGAAGGTGTGTCCAAACTTTTGGTCTGTACTGTAGGTCAGACCGTGGTATTTTTTGTCCATATGCAGTCCGTGTGCCAAATAGATCACACGACAGCACATACACCAAAGCAAATATATGGAGTAGTTTGTATGAACTTATTAAGACAAAGACCGACGGCTTAGCAATGTCAAAAACATATATGACATTGACATGTAGAAATCAAATGGATGAAAGAACAAAAAAAAAAAAATATCAACCATTGTCTTAACATCTTTGTTCATATAAAAAACGTGGTGAACTGCAAGTTTATTTCTTCAAACGTTTCGTGCATCATGCCCTCATCACAATGCGCTATCTTACCTTACCCGAAGAATGCTTCATATGAAAGGCGATTTCAGAAGCAGAATATTCCTGTTGTGAGCTTCTCATTCATTTGAAACATCAGATGAAGCGTACAACAAAAAAGCTGTGAAGCCACAGCCAATGAGAGGCAAACAATAAGTAGTTTAATCAGAATATACTAATAAGAACTTAGAGTGCAGCACAAAGAATTGGTTCTCAGCTCTAAAGTGGATTGCTTTTATTAACACAATGATAATATATCATATCATTTATATTCTGCACATAATATAAAAAATAGATAACCATACTATGATTCACTGGTGTACCAATAGATCAGAGAAACCAAGCTTCACAGCTTCTAGGATTAATAGATTTTACTATACAGTGTAAGTGACTTTAGCATGGCACCGAGTAAGGTACAGTACCTTAAACAAAACAGTAGATATACCAAGCATTGCCTTTGGTAGAGGTATAACAAGCAATTAAAGGGAACCTGTCACCAGGTTTTTCCCTTATGAGCTGTGGCCACCACCAGTGAGCCCTTATATACGGCTTTCTAGAATGCTGTGCAAAAGAGCCCAGGCCGCTATGTAGCATGTAAAAAACACCTTTATTATGCTCACCTAGAGGGTGGTCCGGTGGGTGTCGCTGCTCTCGGTCTGGTGCGTCCTGCATCTTTTACACAGAGGCCTCCATTGCTCTAAGGGCAGAGCAATGTATTGTAGAGTGCATGCGCTGGCAGTCCTTGACATTTCATTGCACCTGCACATTACAGTACATTGCTCTGCCCGGCTGAGGGCAGGTCAACGTGCGAATGCACAGAAGCACAATGGAGGCCTCTGTGTGAATGACGCAGGATACGTCATGCACATGTGTAACGCCCTGGCGCCGCCAGGTGGTCACACAGTGTAGGCCCCCGCACAACACCTTCCCTCACAGGGTTAAACCATGCCAACCAAATCCTAGTCCTTCCCCCCCCCCAGGGTAGGAAAGGCACACCAGTGGGCGGGACTAGGTGGATGGAGAACGCCCACCTAGGAGTCTAGAGAACCCGGGGCGGAAAAAGCAGCAGTCTAAGTTAAGAATGGAGAGTCCAAGTTGTAGTTCAAGTGAAGCGGAGAGGAGCAGGAGGAGAAAGTCTGAAGCTCAAGTACAGAGAGCAGAGGCGTCGGGGTTGGAGCCCCAGCGTATTGGCTAGGTGGCAGACGGTGGTCCGTGTCTGTCAGGAGACGGGAAGATGGCAGCTGGAGATCCGAGGTGGACCGGGGCAGGGTTGGAGCCCGCTGGTACCGACACCGGAGACCCGACCTGGTACTTGGACCCTGAAGCCAGGACCGGAACCAACTGCCTAGCTAATTAACCAATTGAGGGCAGGATTATAGGTACTGTCCCAACCAAAGTCCCAAAAGCAGACAACCACCCACTGAGAGGGATAGGGCATCAGTCAGGGCCCGGTAGATCCCACGGGTCAGCGTCAGTGGGCAAGGCTCCCAACAGAAGTATCGGGAGCGGACTCCCGTGTTCCACACCGGGAAGTCCCCCACACCAAAAACACAGTGCAGAGGAAAGTGACACAGGCCACCACCCTGGGTGAGAGACCAGAGTATACCCGGCCGTGGCGGCCGGCCACCAGCACCTTGGTTAACCATTGGACTTGTCTGATTAATTTAATCGTGAGTAAACTGAGACTCCCTGGTCTGACCAGGCGGAGTTAACAACCAGCTGCCATCCCATTACTCCCGGGTGCCCCACAACAGCAGCGGTGGTGCTACACTTCACTACACACCGTGGGTGGTGTCACAGACTGCGTACGGCAAATCCCATACAAATACGTCCACTTTTATTCGAAGTGTCCGCGTGACCCTCGGCTCCGGAGAATCCCTCGAGCCACACTGCGGATCCGGATCAGAGCAGCCCGGCTGCTACTGACGTGGGGGCGGCACACATGGGGCTGGGCAGGAGGACAGCGATCGCAAAAGATGGAGGCGGCGCCGGACCAAGCACAAAGACATCCATCAGACCAGACCCCCCCCCACTAGGTGAGTTTTATAAAGGTGTTTTTTTCTACGTAGTGGCCTGGGCTCTTATACAGTGCCTACAAGTAGTATTCAACCCCCTGCAGATTTAGCAGGTTTACACATTCGGAATTAACTTGGCATTGTGACATTTGGACTGTAGATCAGCCTGGAAGTGTGAAATGCACTGCAGCAAAAAAGAATGTGATTTCTTTTTTTATTTTTTTTTTAAATTGTGAAAAGTTTATTCAGAGGGTCATTTATTATTCAACCCCTCAAACCACAAGAATTCTGTTTGGTTCCCCTAAAGTATTAAGAAGTATTTCAGGCACAAAGAACAATGAGCTTCACATGTTTGGATTAATTATCTCTTTTTCCAGCCTTTTCTAACTAATTAAGACCCTCCCCAAACTTGTGACCAGCACTCATACTTGGTCAACATGGGAAAGACAAAAGGAGCATTTTAAGGCCATCAGAGACCAGATCGTGGAGGGTCACAAGGCAGGCAAGGGGGTACAAAACCTTTTCCAAGGAGTTGGGCCTACCTGTCTCCACTGTTGGGAGCATCATCCGGAAGTGGAAGGCTTATGGAACTACTGTTAGCCTTCCACGGCCTGGACAGCCTTTGAAAGTTTCCTCCCGTGCCGAGGCCAGGCTTGTCCGAAGAGTCAAGGCTAACCCAAGGACAACAAGGAAGGAGCTCCGGGAAGATCTCATGGCAGTGGGGACAGTCAATACCATAAGTAACGTACTCCACCGCAATGGTCTCTGTTCCAGACGAGCCCGTAAGGTACCTTTACTTTCAAAGCGTGATGTCAAGGCTCGTCTACAGTTTGCTCATGATCACTTGGAGGACTCTGAGACAGACTGGTTCAAGGTTCTCTGGTCTGATGAGACCAAGATCGAGATCTTTGGTGCCAACCACACACGTGACGTTTGGAGACTGGATGGCACTGCATACGACCCCAAGAATACCATCCCTACAGTCAAGCATGGTGGTGGCAGCATCATGCTGTGGGGCTGTTTCTCAGCCAAGGGGCCTGGCCATCTGGTCTGCATCCATGGGAAGATGGATAGCACGGCCTACTTGGAGATTTTGGCCAAGAACCTCCGCTCCTCCATCAAGGATCTTAAGATGGGTCGTCATTTCATCTTCCAACAAGACAACGACCCAAAGCACACAGCCAAGAAAACCAAGGCCTGGTTCAAGAGGGAAAAAAATCAAGGTGTTGCAGTGGCCTAGTCAGTCTCCTGACCTTAACCCAATTGAAAACTTGTGGAAGGAGCTCAAGATTAAAGTCCACATGAGACACCCAAAGACCCTAGATAACTTGGAGAAGATCTGCATGGAGGAGTGGGCCAAGATAACTCCAGAGACCTGTGCCGGCCTGATCAGATCTTATAAAAGACGATTATTAGCTGTAATTGCAAACAAGGGTTATTCCACAAAATATTAAACCTAGGGGTTGAATAATAATTGACCCACACTTTTATGTTGAAAATTTATTAAAATTTAACTGAGCAATATTGGTTTGTAAGATTTATGCATCTGTTAATAAATCCTGCTCTTGTTTGAAGTTTGCAGGCTCTAACTTATTTGCATCTTATCAAACCTGCTAAATCTGCAGGGGGTTGAATACTACTTGTAGGCACTGAATATAGCATTCCAGAATGTTGTATATAAGATCACTGGTGGTGGCCACAGCTCATAAGGGAAAAACCTAGTGACAGGTTCCCTTTAACCTGATCTGTACCACTCTCTTGAGCATCTGTCACTCTCATCAGTGATGAAATCATGCGCAGTAGATCCAGGGACTGTACATTTACAATATACAGTCTATCCTGAGGAACATCATCAGTGATGTGCTGTGTATGCATTACATTCTTGTGCTGTACGCCCAGAAAATTATATTGCACAGAGAAGGGAGAGGACTATACAAGCTCCGTTCCAAGATTCCAGGGCACATGAGGGTCTAGAGTAGTGCTGAAGCACAGTGAGGAGTCAGGTTACAGCTCCTATTAAAGGGAATCTATTAGCCCAAATTGACAGTATGAACTAAGCACATTGGGAATACAATCCTTAGAAAAATCATAACTTCCATGTTTCAATTGCTGACCTTGTTCTGTAGAAACTAAAGTGTAATCAAATATGTGAATTAGTGTTTGGTGCACCCTTGTTTTTGTGCACTCGTTTTACATGTCACGCCTCCCCCTTGCTTGAGACGTCTTAGGCTAGGTTCACACTTCTGTTAAAATGTATCAGTCACAATCCGCGGCTATGGTAAACAACGCTATCCGTTTAGCGGATTCCGTTGTGTCCCATAGACTTGTATTAACGGCGGATTGCGACTGATGACCTTGCATTGCATCCGCTGTGTCGCGGTCAGTCGTTATTTGACTGACCGCCAGGCAGGAACAACGCAGAATGTAACATTTTTCTGGCCGTCAAAATTGACGCACCGCGCAGGAATCCGCCGCAGTCCGTCACGCTTGTAATGTATGTCTATGGTGCTGGATTCCGTCGTAATCCGTCTTACGATGGAATCCAGCGCTGGATTCCGTCATGCTCTACTGAGCATGCCCAGCAGGTTTGGCACACCCAATGGGCTGTCCCAAACACAAACAGATCATGACTGATCTGTCAAAAAAACGGAAGCACAGCGGATGTAATGGACGCAACGGATCAGTTTTTTCACAGGATTCCTGTGAAAGGAATCCTGTGAAAAACACATCCGTTGCATCAGTTGACAACTAAAAAACAACTGGACCTGACGGATTTAAAACAACGGAAGTGTGAACCTAGCCTTAGAAGGCAGTCCTCATTGCAGGCAAACCAGTGCTGTCAATCACAGGTGAGGGAGGTGGGGTAATTTAAAGATAGTGGTGGCACTGCCACATCAAGCAAATACAGAAGACCATCATTAGCATGTTTGGTGAAACTTCAGTTTCTGCAGAACAGATTCAACATAAGAACAGTAAAAGTGCAATTTTTTATATTTTATACTGTCTATTTAGGCTGACAGATTCCTTTTAAAAAGTCTATAAAGAGGAGAGAAGCAGGAGAATCAGGGAGAAGCCAAGACATACACATCGTGCTCCCGCTTTCTAGCAAGTGGTTTAGCTCACTTCAGTGCTGGATTCACAGGGACTCTGCTCAGTACTTACTGCTGGATGAGGTCTCATTTTATTGTTCATGCTTTTAAATATATGCTGCATGGAAGAAATGAAAAAAAAAAAAAAAGAAGAGGAATCCTAACACTGTGTATTGGAAAAATTATAGCAGCTATTATCTTTTTATAATGGATTTAATCACAGGTGATCATTTCAGATGGATGTTTAAAAGTAAGACCCCAAATACGGAAACAAAGTAAAATACATGTGAAGGGAGCACCTTAACCATATCTTTTGTGCCTTTCAATATGTAATTCAGCTTTCTCCCATAAGAAAAACTATGTTGCTAATGACTCATGTTGTCAGTCCCTACCCTAGAGGTATGTGCACAATTTGTGCCTTCAAGCTGCCCAAAATATAGGAATATATGAATATGTATTCTTCATTGAAGGGTTCCAGAGTTTCAGGAAAAATATACTTTAAAGATCCGATAGGCAACCATAGCTGAAGAGACTAGTACAGCTCTGTCCTTGACCGGCTCTTCTCAGCGCTACTAGAGGTGATTGACAGGTATTTACCCCTTAAGTAGATACCCGTCAATCACAAGCACCTTCATTTGAAGAATCCAGCCGGGGACGGAGCTGGACTTGGACTAATCTGGTCTTTTCCTATGGTTCCTGGCCTTTTCTCTTTAACGGCATCTGTTGGATCAACCCTCCTAAGACGTCTATATGGGCATGTAGGTTCTAGAATCTAGATAGTTGAATTAAATGATACCTTAATATCTGCAAACAAAATCTTATTGCTGGAAAATCTTATATGTAAAAGAACTTAAGATTTCTGGGCCAGACACTGATTTTCCTGAGTATTGGCCTCCTGAGCTTATTTTAAATTAAATTTTTCTTTACCAGTGTGAGACTAAACTAAAATAGAACTAAAGAGCAAACTGTCAGTCATTACATGTCTCACACTGGTAACACCCCCTTCAAATTAACACAAAAAAAAAGCTCTAAAGGCAGATTCTCAGGGAGATTTGTGTCTGCCCCATAGACTTTAACAGCTAATTTACATATTGAGAAAAATATGTAGATTTCTCTGGAATAGGACATTGGATAGCAGATATCATTTATTCAGCTTCCTATGACCTAAATGCACATATAGATGGCTTAGGTTTACTGACTGCTTCCTTTTAAAGTCATAGGCCGGGGCCACACGGGGCACTAGTGCGATGCTTGCATGACACTCGGCTCGCGCTGGCAGCACAGCAGGAGCAGAGTGTCATGCTAGTATCCCTGCGACTATGGTCCGACTGTGCGAGCGGACCTCAGCTGCAGGGGGTGGTCCAGCTCTGAAGAAGGGCGGGCCGGCACGGAGGAGGGGCAGGAGGGATTTATCTCCCTCTCCCCTCTGTTGCCGGCTATTGCGATTCTCGATCTGCACGCGCGGTACACCGGTGTACCGCGAGTGCCGTGCGATTTTTCTCTCGCCCCATTCACTTGAATGGGTGCGAGAGAAAAAGAGTCTCAGCTTACAATCGCAGCATGCTGCCACTGTTTTCTCGGCCCTATTAGGGCTGAGAAAATAATCGCTCATATGTGCTGACACACAGGCTAGAATTGGTCCGAGTGGAATGCGATTTTTTTATCGCAATCCACTCGCACCGATTTTCTCGCCGTGTGGCTTAGGCCTTATTCCCATCTCCAAGATCCTATCCAAATATTTGGAAGGAACAACAACAACACAATAATAATAATAGTAGCAAATACCTCCAATTAGAAATGCAGTATAGTTCTGATTAGCAATGTCACCCACCTCATATACAGGGCATTACAGTAGCTTAGGTATCCCTGGTTACGACCACTAGCAATTGACTGTCACTATATGAGTGGTCGAAACCATAGATACCTAAGCTTTTGCAATGCTTTGCAAATTATGTAAGAGACATCTTTTCAGAACTATACTATATTTTTAATAATATTATTTTTACTTTTTTTAAAAAAAAAATATAGCTGGTTGCAATCATGCAGCCCTCTAACGGGAACCTGAAACTTGATTCAAGCTGCCCAAACCTTAGGCAGACAAAATCTGCAGCATGGCAATTGTTAGTGTGTTTTTTGCTGCATTTTTTTTTTTATCTCTTCCAGCCATAAACTTCATTAAAAAAAAAACGCAAGTAAAAGAAATCGCACCAAAACCGGATGTGTATTTTGGTGCGTTTTTTTGCCAGAAGGTGCAGATTTGATGCAGAAAGTTAGTGTGCACATGAGCCTTAGAACGCTGCTAAATTGTGGTAAGGTTTCTTTGGACAATACTGAGCATTTCCAATCACCAATTTCAGGCCAAGAGAACAGTACAGATCAGAACAGATGGCCAATAATAAAAAAAAACACAAAAGATGTCCTTACATATACAGTTGTGCTTAAAAGTTTACATACCCCAGCAGATTTTTTGCTTTCTTGGCCATGTTTCAGAGAATATGAATGAGAACAATCTTTTTTTCCACACATGGTTAGTGATTGGGTGAAGCCATTTATTGTCAAACTACTGTGTTTTCTGTTTTTCAATCATGATGACAACCAAAAACATCCAAATGACCCTGAGCAAAAGTTCACATACCCTGGTGATTTTGGCCTGATAACATGCACAGAAGTGGACACAAGTGGGTTTGAATGGCTAATAAAGGTAATATCCTCACCTGTGATCTGTTTGCTTGTAATCAGTGTGTGTGCATAAAAGCTGAGTGAGTTTCTGGGATCCAGACAGACTATTGCATCTTTCATCCAGCCACTGACGTTTCTGGATTGTGAGGCATGGGGAAAGCAAAATAATTGTCAATGCATCTATGGGAAAAGATAGTTGAACTGTATAAAACATGAAAGGGATACAAAAAGATATCCAAGGAATTGATAATGCCAGTCAGCAGTGTTCAAACTGTAACTAAAAATGGAAAATCAGGGGCTCTGTAAAAAAAAAAAACACGATCAGGTAAACCAACAAAAATTTTCAGCCACAACTGCCAGGAAAATTGTTTGGGATGCAAAGAAAAACCCACAAATAACATCAGCTGAAATACAGGACTCACTGAAAAGTAGCAGTGTGGATGTTTCAAGATGCACAATAAGGAGGCACTTGAAGAAAAATGGGTTGCATAGTCGAGTCGCCAGAATAAAGCCATTACTGTGCAAATGCCACAAAGAATCTCGCCTATAATAAGCCAAACAGCACAGAGACAAGCCTCCAAATTTCTGGAACAAGGTAATTTGGATTGAGGAGACCAAAATCAAACTTTTTGGCCACAACCATAAACGTTACATTTGGATAAGTGTCAACAAGGCCTATAATGAAAAAACACTATTCCTACTGTAAAGCACGGAGGTGGATCACTGATGGTGTGCTGATGTGTGAGCTACAAAGGCACAGGAAACTTGGTCAAAGTTGAAGTTGCCTCCACTTAGTGGGGGTTTAGCTGTATCCTGGTAGAGTATTAGTTTTTGGACTGGGCGATGTACACACTGCAGCCCATATTTGCTGTAAGTAATACTTATTTTTTAGAGGATATTTATTCCTCTTTTTGTTGTGATTTTTATAAAGTTGAATGCAGCACGTTATCAACAAATACTGGAGGCAAATTCGCACTAATCAGCTCAGAAGTTGCCCATGGGACGTACTTGGACGTTCCAACATGACAACAATGCAAAACACAAGGCCAAGTTGACCTGTCATTCTCTACAGCAGAACAAAGTGAAGGTTCTGGAGTCGCAATCTCAGTCTCCTGACCTCAATATCATAGAGCCACTCTGGGGAGAACTCAAGCGCGCAGTTCATGCAAGTAAGCCCAGGAGTTTACAAGAACTGGAGGCTTTTTGCCAAGAAGAATGGGCAGCTTTACCATCTGAGAAAATAAAAAGCCTCATCCACAATTACCACAAAAGACTTCAAGCTGTCATTGATATTAGTGGGGGCAATACATGGTATTAAGAACTGGGGCGGGGGGGGGACTTTTGCTCAGGGTCACTTGGATATTTTTGGTTGTCATTATGATTTAAAAAGAGAAAACACAGTAGTTTGACAATAAATGGCTTCCACCCAACCACCAACCATGAGTGGAAAAGAAGTTTCTGTTATTCATATTCTCTGAAAAAAAGGCCAAGGGAGCAAAAAAATCTGCTGGGGTATGTAAACTTTTGAGGACAACGGTAAGGAACAGCAGAATTAAACAAACTAGTGAGAATGAAAAACATACTGTAAGAACAGTGACAGGATGCGGGGGTTGCCTTCAATACATATATTCTCAGTATTGTCGAGGATTTGTGTTGACAACGAATGATTACTGTATTACACAGAGTCGGTAATCAGACACACCTTATACTGTGTTGCAAGCCTTATCATCAGCCTTAAATCAAGAGTTCAATTTCGTCATCAAGTACTAGACTGTAATTTTCACTTCCACTGCTTGCATTACAGGAAAACTATTTTGACTAATGCAGAGCAGCCTGACACAGGCGATGTATTTATCATGATTCATGAGGAGAGAATCAGCGCAGTCATCGGTTCAAGAGAACACTTGTTAAGAAGTTATTTTTACGCTGAGTGAATCACTACAGATTGGAAAGACGACAGTTACGCATGTTCTAACTACTTCAGGATGTTCAAATGCGCTCTACTATTTATACATCACAATATGTGCGCGTCACAGGTTAGGTACATAATTATGGATGCGCATGTGTTACATAAATATGTGTATGTGCAAATACAGTACTAGTCAGAAGGATTGAGTGCCAACATTAGAAAAGAATTTCTTATACAAATGTAGTCACATTGTAAGGCCTAAGCCACACGGCATGAAAATCGGTGCGAGTGGAGTGCGATTAAAAATAAATAAATAATCGCATTCCATTCGGACCAATATTAGCCTATTTTATTATCTTCCAGCACACATGAGCGATTATTTTCTCAGCCCTAATCGGACTGAGAAAACAATCGCAGCAAGCTGCGGGTGCAATGTGATCATTGTTTCTCTCGCACCCATTCAAGTCTATGGGGGGACAGAAAAAAAAAAAAAAATTGCACTGCACTCGCGGTACACCGGTGTACCGCGAGTGCAGGGCGAGAATGGCAATAGCTGGCAACGGAGGAGAGAGGAAGGTAAATCACTCCTTTTCCTCCTCCGTGCCGGACCGCCCCTCCGCAGCACCGGCCCGCCCCCTGCAGCTGAGGTCCGCTCGCGCAATCGGACCTTAGTCCCAGTGACACTCGCATGACCTCGGCTCTGCTGTACTGCCAGCATGAGTTGAGAGTCATGCGAGGATCGCAGTAATCCCTGTGTGGCCCCAGCCTTAGACCTGTACTTGTATTAGGGTAAATTCCTAAGATCCGTTTTTGACGTTGCATATTTTCGCAGCGCAAAACAAAAAAATGCAGTGTTCCATTAAAGTGGAAGGGATTTATAAAAATCTCATACCCCCTATGGGTGTAATCCGCATGATTATCAATAACACTTTGACAAAACCAACAATCAGGAGGTATCAAAAACAAAGCAGCTTTTGCTTTATGTAAAACATGACACACAAAAGAGACAAAATCCGCTGCATGAAAAACGTGATAATCACGTTGAAAAAATAAATAAAAAAAAAATAAAAAAAATAAGAATGTTTAGAAATATAATATATATATATATATATATATATATATATATATATACACGCGCGCACTTGAAAAAAAAATGAGAGTAACAATCTAATAGGTGCACAAATTCTGCAACATTAAAAACTCACCAAATATTTATACGGTAATAATTGAATATTTAATACAATATTTTTCATGAGAATGTAGCCTGAGAGATCGTTAATCAGGTAGACAAATGGCCTAATCTGGGTTTCCATGTACGAGCACCATGGTGTTGTTCACGGAAAGCACTTGTATCTGTTCTAGTGATTGGGGCGGTTTACATGTCCATGATTTCAGTGGGCAGAGCAGTCAGCGCAATATCATATAAACATGCCTGATGTTGGCAGTCAGATCAAAATTGGTAATGCAATCCATGGGTCTGAGAAAATATCTAACAGTATTTGGGTGCCAATAGAATTTATTTTACGTACTACCGGTAAATTGGTCTGCTTTTGTAGTACATGAAGAAAACCTGATGTCTGTATGAGGCCTCACAATTGCAGATTTACCCATTTCTGACTAAAAAAAAACAAACAAAAAAACCTATTACATAATTTTCTAAATCAATTCCTAAAAGCAGAAAGCATGCCATACCAAATAAAAACTCTTGCCCCAAAATTTTTTAATGCACTTCTTGATAGTGGATTTTTCAGCCAGAAAAAAATCCACGTCAAAACGTTCCGTGCACGTGTCCTTAGTCTTTCAGGATTTTTTCTGTACTCAAGGGCAGAGCATTTCAATTGAAGAGAGCCATTTCTTAAGCTAGAGAAAATCATCTTTGGTCAAGCTAGAGGAACAACCTACCTACTGTATTTTTCGGATTATAAGACGCACTTTTACCCCAAAACATTTGGGAGGAAAATGAGGGGTGCGTCTTAAAATCCAAACATAGCTGACCGGGAGGTGAATTGGCAGGGGGCTGTCTGTGTGGCTCTGTGTGCAGGCAGCTGGGTGCGTGCAGGTGGCCAAGTGCCTGTCGGTGCATGCGGACGGCTGGCAGGGTGCCTGTCGGTGCCGGCGGCCGGCTGCCGCTCTATCCCGGCAATTGGCTGCCTCTCTGTACGGGTGGCCTGCTGGTTGCCACTCTGTGCGGCGGACTACGGTGGCTGTATGGTGGGTGCCCTACTCTGTCTGCGGTCCCAGCTTCAAACGATGGCGCTGGGAGTCAGCGCGTGCGCAGATTGAGCTCTTGTATGAGAGCTCCATCTGCGCACGTGCCACTCTAGGCGCCATTTCTTTGAAGCCCGGACCGCGGACAGACTTTGACACGTCCTTCTCCACCACACAACCACCGCAGCTTCCACTACCACCACTGATCCACCACTGATCCGCCACCATCACTGACCGGCCACCACCACTACCACCACTGACCCGCCGCCGTTGACACCACTGACCCGCCGTTGCCAGCACAGCCTCTGCCTCCTGTGACCCCGCTCCACCACCGCTGCCGCCCCCTCCAGTAAGACAATACCGGAGTATAAGACCGACCCCATTTTTTTCCTCTCTAAATTTGGGGTGCGTCTTATAATCCGGTGCGTCTTATAAAACGAAAAATACGGTACTTTTCAGGTCTTTCCATTTTGAAAGTGTGTCATCCTTGTGCCCGCTTTTACTATCAGCGTGTCAGTGTTTTTCACGGATGGATGAAGAAGTAAATGACAAAGCTTCATCTCCGGTTTTCAATGTTATATACGTACAGCACATGGATGCCATCGGTGTGCTCTATTGGTTTTTCACGGACCCACAGACTTGTATTGGTCCATGAGTATGTGTTGTATCCGTGAAAAAAAAACCCCCAAAAAAACCCCAATAGAATACATATGTGTGACTCAGACATGTGAATGGGATCTAACCTATAGTGTGACAGTCTTTTTAAGACTAAAAGGAACACATATGTACCTATACTTTTGTGATCACAGAAGACACGGCTTAGGCTACTTTCACACTTGCATTGAACGGCATCTGTTGCATTGCGTTGTGTGACGGATGCAACGGATGTGTTGCATTTAGTGGCACAACGGATGCAACGGATTGTACAAAACAACGGAATATATATTTTTTTTCTTCTTTCGTTTTACTTGCGGCAGACTATTGTGAACGATCAGCTGATCGCTCACAGCAGCCACTCGCCAGGTGATCAGCTGATCATTCGGCCGCCAAGAATGTGTGAGGGGGGCGGAGTGCGGGGTTTGTGGAGCCGAGCGGGATCATGGCACTGAGGACGTCAGTGCAGCGAGGAATGCAAGGCTGGGGACAGGTGAGTGTGAGTGTGTGCGTGCGTGTGTACATCTGAAGTGCGGGAGGGGGCGGAGCCGAGCGGGAAAGTGTCGGCCTCCCTGCACACGTAGCCAGGGTAAATATCGGGTAACTAGGGAAAGCACATTGTTTAGTAAGCAGATGTTTACCCTGGTTACGAGTGCAGGGAGCCAGAGAGAGCATGCGCAGCGAAATCTTACGTATTGCGCTGCTCAAAGAACATTATATGCAGCGTTCTCTGTGCCCGACGCAGCGTCAAAATAACGACACTGCGTTATGCTGCGGATGCAATGCAAGACCATCCGTAGCTAATAGAAGTCTATGAGGAATATAACGGTTTCCTGCAACGGTTATTGTAATTCCTCAAGGCTGCGGATAGCAACGGAAGCCGTCCAGCGCAAGTGTGAAAGCAGCCTAAACTGAGTGTTTCCGTAGTTTTAAGAATTATTAAAAGCATCAGTACCCTGATCACCACTGAGCAAAACTTCTGACATACCAAAAGATAGCCTTAAAGAAGTGCTGCATACAGTGCATACCACTACAGATCTAGGCAGGTTTTACTGATAAGATCTGTAGGCACTCTGACATTCTCTATGACAGCGGGTGAAAGCTATTGTCACACAAACAACTTGACAGTAGAAAATAAAGGCCTATATTTTCCAGAGATATTTCCATTGTAAGTTACAATGAAGCATCCAGTTTTATGTCAATAAGCATATTTCTAAAGGATCCCATTCACTTTAATGGGATCTGCAAGAATCTAGTTACAAGCTAAGCTATTCTTGCTGTCTGTTTACAACTGGAATGACACTTTAAACATAGTAACGCTATTATTAAGAGTCATATCAGAGTTGAATAAGTGTTAGTTGGGTTGTCAAATCTCCATCCACATGTAGAAGGAAAATAAAAAATGAAAACTGGAAAAGCATGTTCTGCATGAAGCCTGCCAGGTCTGGACATGTTCTAAAATTTCAGCTGATTGCATCCCACTGTCCTGGTATCGTAAATATACATAAATGAATGAAGTTCCGTTAAAGGGACAACAGATTTTCGGCTTTTGTATTTATTCTGACAGCAGAAGTAGAATCATTTTTATGATTTATATCCTTTAATCTACAGTAAACTGATTTAGTGAAGTGGAGTCTAGTAAAGGAAAGCATAAATGAAATTGTGGCTTTGGTGTAACCCCACCGTACCTCTGATTGAGTTTTAGATTATCTTCGGTACATGGAGTAATCAAAAATCAAGGGCAAATAATAGATCATTTCATTTCTAAAGCCTTTCGTGGTTTGTGAGTTGTTTAAGAGGGGGGAGACATATTTTCCTGTCTAATTTTTGTCTATGGAATTTTATATTGTTCATAGAAATAATGATTTTTACCAATGATGTAATTGATGTAATGAATGTAAAGTATGACCCTGTATTACAGGTCCATTTTTTTTTAGGTTTCATTGATTTATGTGTTGATATTATTGTAGAGATATATCTGTGATACAAAATCTGATGTAACATGACCAAGGGTCGGTTTTAGACAAAGTGGGACCCTGGGCAAAAAAAAGATAAAGTGCGATCCCAACTGCTAACATATTGCACTATTAAGACACAAACATTTAAGTTGCATTTACAGGAGCCAATTTCAGACCTTCAAAGGAGCACAATCGATTATAGTAAATGTCATCCAGTGCTTGTGTATAGGCCTCAAGCGGGCTGACAAAGAACAGCGGGATTAGAAGGATCACTAATCGATCATTCTGACCTCATACAGATCATGTTATCGGCAGCACATCCCCTCTTTACACTAGGCAATGTGCTGCCGAGAACTACGGCCCTGATGACTGGCATTGTGCATTCCAGTCTTAATAACTGAAGCCACTGGAGTAAGGCCTAAGCCACACGGCATGAAAATCAGAGCGAGTGGAGTGCGAAAAAACATCGCAGTCCACTCGGACCAATATTAGCCTGTGTGTCAGCACCCATGAGCGATTATTTTCTCAGCCTTAATCGAGCCGAGAATATAGTCACAGCATGCTGCGATTGCAATGCAAGTCTTGTTTCTCTCACACCCATTCAAGTCTATGGGGCGAGAGAAAAATAGCACTGCACTTGCATTACACCGGTGTACTGCGAGTGAAGGACAAGAATGGCAATAGCCGGCAACAGAGGAGAGAGGGAAATAAATCCCTCCCATCCGCAGCACCAGCCCTCCCCTACTCAGAGCCAGCCAGCCATTCCTCAGAGTCGGTCTGATCGCTTGATTGGACCTCAGTCGCAGGGACACTCGCATGACACTCTGCTCCCACTGTGCTGCCAGCGTGAGCCAAGTGTCATTGGAGGATCGCAGTAGTCCCCCGTGTGGCCCCGGCCTAATATTCACACAATTCATTAAAAGGTGCACACCATTAAATTAATTAGAATCTTAGGCTAATGTCACACTTGCGTTGAACGGTATCTGTTGCATTGCGTTGTGACGGATGCAACGGATGCGTTGCATATAGTGGCACAACGGATGCAACGGATCGTACAAAACAACGTAAAGCTTTTTTTTTTTTTTTCTTTACAGTTTTACCGGCGGCAGACTATTGTGAACAATCAGCTGATCACCCGGCTGCTGGGCACTCAGCTAATCGCTCTCAAAAGCCGGCTGCCAGGCGCTCAGCTGATCGTTCGACCACCAAGAGACAAAATAAAGTTTCTGTGATTTAAAAAAAAAAAAAAAATGATGAGCATGCGCAGTGAAAAAATAAAGGATTCCGCCGCTCAAAAAACGTTACATGCTGCGTTCCTTCCGCCCGGCAGAAGCAACGCAGCGTCAGCCAGCGGAAGCAACGCAGGTCCATCAGTCGCAATCCGTCGTCCATACAAGTCTATGGGAAGCAGAGGAATCCGTTAACGGATTCCGCTGTTTTCCAAAACAGTGGACTGCGAGTGAAGGAAAAAAATGCAAGTGTGAAACCAGCCTTACAATCCTGAGTGCCTCCAACACAAACATACATACACACACGTGCATATACATACAGAACATACAATTTATATATGCCCAAAATTGATGACAACCTTGAAATTGTTCCAGAAAATGAAGCATTTCTCCCCAAAATTACTGCAATTAAAAATTGTGTGCGTTGAAACAACACAAAAAAAAAATGAGAAGAAAGGCAAACGGGATATAATTTCAATCAAACCCCCAAAGATGGGCCGGACCAAATTGTCGGGACATTTCCAAAATTGGGGTTAAAAAACGTTGTTTCAAGCAAGTGATATTCATTCAAAATCACTTGTGGCAAGTAACAGGTGGGGCAATATGAAAATCACACCTGACCAGATTAAAAAGAAAGAAGTTGACAATCATTGCATTGTGTGTGCCACACTAAGCATGGAGAACAGAAAGAGAAGAGAACTGCCTGAGGACTTGAGAACCCAAATTATTGAAAAATATCAACAATCTCAAGGTTAAAAAGTCTACCTACAGATATGACATTTCTTGGATGTGGATGGCAGGGAAAAATTCATGAAAGTTTGCAATGCAAGATAACGTGGATGGTGGATAACCAGCTAAAATCAAGTTCCAAAGAAGAAAGTCGAACTGTTCTGCAGGCTCAGGGTGCATTACTACGAACTATCCGTCAACATTTGAATGAAGTGATACGCTACGGTAAGAGACCCAGGAGGACCCCCCTGCTGACATAGACATAAAAAAAAAGCTAAATGGTAGTTTGTCAAAATGTGCCTGAGTAAGCCAAAATCCTTCTGGAAAAGTGTTTTGTGGATAGATGAAACCAAGATAGGGCTTTTTGATAAAGCACCTCATTTTACTGTTTACCGAAAATAGAACGAGGCCTCCAAAGAAAGGAAGACCATACCTATAGTCAAGTATGGGAGAAGTTCAAAGATGTTTTGTGCTTGTTTTGTTGCCTCTGTCACTGGGTACTTTGACTCTGTGCAAGACATCATGAAATCTGAAGATTACAAAAGGATTTGGGGGTCTAATCTAGTCCAGATCTAAATCCCATTGATCACCTGTGGAGACATCTTAATATTGCTGATGGCAGAAGGCACCATTCACAAATAGACCAGGAAGAGTTTGTAAAAAACAGTGGTCCAAAATTTCAATTGAGAGGTGTAACAAGCTTGTTGATGGTTAAATTAAGTGATTGATTGCAGTTATTTACGGTATTCCAATGGGTGTGCAACCAAATATTAAGTAAAGGGTGCCAACAATTTTGTTAGGCCCAGTTTTGAAGTTGTGTGAAATTTTGTCTAATTTGCCTTTTTCTATTTCTTCGTGTTGTTCCTATACACATAAGGGAAATAAACATGTATGTAACAAAATGTGTAATTGCAATAACTTTCTGGAAGAAATACTTCATTTTCTTGAACAATTTCAAGAGTGCCAACACTTTCGAACTGTAATTGCATTTATTGAACCTACAATTCCCAGTATGTCCTTAACAATGGTAATCAGGATACTGTGGAGAAAAAAGCGCACATAGGGTCTTATCTGGCAAACAGTGCAGGCTTAGAAGTGGACAGGTACTCACCTGTGGAAGTTGTGACAGGCACAACTCCTATGATGGCATAAAGATGTGGTCAAGCAGCAGCCCCGATGATACAATAGGAAATCGTGGATAGATAGGAAAGTCGGGTTTAACACTGCGCTGAAACCATGCAGCCAGACGATATGATGAATTCTTTGCTATATTTTCTTTATTTAGGACAAGTCAACGCGTTTCAAAGGCATGTCCGCCTTCTTCATCAGGACAAAGGAAATAACAGCATGATACCGATTGCTACTTGGAGTTACATATATATTGCTAAACATGAAGCTCCACGTATATGCGGATGACGTTGGCCCAGAGGTGACTCATCGTCACGTGGAGAGAAAACAGAAGGAAGTGAAGAAAAAAAAGGGAAAGAGAAAGAGAGAGAGAAAGAGGCAAAAAAGAGAAAAAAAAGAGGGGGGAGAAAGAGTTGGAAAAGGTTGAAAAACGGAGAGGGTGTGTAAACTTATGTTTGTAAAGAAATCTTTAATAAAAACAAATGTAAGCAAAATGTGTTTTAATTATAAACTTGCGTCTAAAAACACATAAAAGTGTGGTGTCAAGGTGCTAGCAGCACAATCTGCAGTGGGGTGCAAAAATAAATCTGGGAATGATCCAACATCGGGGAGTCAAAAGCATGTGGAAAGAAAAATGGAGTACACAGGCACGAAAAAAATCACTATGCTGTAAAAAGTGCTGGGGGGGTGAAGTGAGTTCAAAGCGTGAGAAAAAAAATGATCTGCGCATGCGTGCGTCTGAGGGAATCCTCAGAGCGGGGTGAAAAAAAGTTCAGAGCGTGGGAAAAAATGGTCTGCGCATGCGTGCGCTTGAGGGAGCCGTCAAAACGGGGTGAAAGGAGTTCATGTCGGCATTACAAAAGAGCCGCAACAGATTACGGTGATTGAAAAGGGATAGATCAAATGAAGAAAGGATCGAAGAGGTGATTTCTGGAGAGTGAGTCAAATGAAGAGATCGAAGTTTTATATTCAACAAACCAAGAGCAAAAAAAAGTGTCTGATGGTACTACATTTGAAAAGAGATTTGCTCCTGGTTTGTTGAATATAAAACTTCGATCTCTTCATTTGACTCACTCTCCAGAAATCACCTCTTCGATCCTTTCTTCATTTGATCTATCCCTTTTCAATCACCGTAATCTGTTGCGGCTCTTTTGTAATGCCGACATGAACTCCTTTCACCCCGTTTTGACGGCTCCCTCAAGCGCACGCATGCGCAGACCATTTTTTCCCACGCTCTGAACTTTTTTTCACCCCGCTCTGAGGATTCCCTCAGACGCACGCATGCGCAGATCATTTTTTTTCTCACGCTTTGAACTCACTTCACCCCCCCAGCACTTTTTACAGCATAGTGATTTTTTTCGTGCCTGTGTACTCCATTTTTCTTTCCACATGCTTTTGACTCCCCGATGTTGGATCATTCCCAGATTTATTTTTGCACCCCACTGCAGATTGTGCTGCTAGCACCTTGACACCACACTTTTATGTGTTTTTAGACGCAAGTTTATAATTAAAACACATTTTGCTTACATTTGTTTTTATTAAAGATTTCTTTACAAACATAAGTTTACACACCCTCTCCGTTTTTCAACCTTTTCCAACTCTTTCTCCCCCCTCTTTTTTTTCTCTTTTTTGCCTCTTTCTCTCTCTCTTTCTCTTTCCCTTTTTTTTCTTCACTTCCTTCTGTTTTCTCTCCACGTGACGATGAGTCACCTCTGGGCCAACGTCATCCGCATATACGTGGAGCTTCATGTTTAGCAATATATATGTAACTCCAAGTAGCAATCGGTATCATGCTGTTATTTCCTTTGTCCTGATGAAGAAGGCGGACATGCCTTTGAAACGCGTTGACTTGTCCTAAATAAAGAAAATATAGCAAAGAATTCATCATATCGTCTGGCTCCATGGTTTCAGCGCAGTGTTAAACCCGACTTTCCTATCTATCCACGATTCCTTAACAATGGTAAGGAGACACTGGGAGTTATCATTAGTGTTGAGTGAGTAGTTAGCGAGTACTGTCCGCTATTCGCATATTCATTATAAGTAGCGGGCACAACGTACTTCCTCTACTCACACAAAAAGGACGGCTTTCAGGTCACTCGCTACTTAGCGAATATTTCCCATTGACTTACATTGCGCCCGCTACTCGTAACAAATATGCGAGTAGTGGACAGTACTCGCTAACAGCATAGCGAGTACGAATAGTTAACTACTCGCTCAACACTAATTATCATCCATCATCAGACTGCGGACCATATAGGAACCACAGTACTGATAAGACGCAGGCAAGATCACAAATAAACATTTAGAACAGTGTACCTTATAGGTGACCTCTCAGATTGGAGTCATTCGCATTAGTGATGAGCGAGCATTACCATGTTTGGGTGCTTAGTATTGGTAACGAGCAGTCGGATGCTCAGACAGGCTCGACTCATGTACCGAGTATGATGGAAGTCAATGAGGAACTAGAGCATTTTTTCCAGAAAAAATGTTTCAGTTTTCCATTGACTTCAATTATACTTGATACACGAGTTGAGGCCGTGCAACCGCTCATTACGAGTACTTGGCACCAGAGCATGTAGTGCTCGCTCATCACTAATTCCTATCCCTTTTGTCCCCATGTAGTACAGACACCATGATCAGATTTCACTCATAGCTTTTCTGTCCAGATTTCCCTCTTTTCTGTCTTCAGCAGCACATCCCAACACGAGGTTTTTAAAAATAAAAAGTATAATTATACTGCCCCAGAAATATAAACATCTCCCCTTCTGCACCACAGAATAAATAATTGCCCCTCATGGTGCTTCCTACACAAAATATCCCCACACACCCTGCCCCTCTCCATTATATCCATCCACAGACTGCCCCATTCTATAATAACCTACACACACTGCCCCTCTCCATAATATACCCCCACACACTGCCCCTTTCTATAATATCCTACACACACTGCTCCTCTCCATTATATCTCCCCACACACTGCCCCTCTTCACAATAAACGCCCACACACTGCCCCTTTCTATAATATCCTATACACACTACCCCTCTCCATAATATACCCCCATATACAGCCCCACTGTAAACTATCCCCCACAAACCGCCTCTCCCTATAATATCCTGCCACACACGTCTCCCTCTATAATATCCCTCATACACTGCCCCTCGCCATAACATCCCTCCAAACTGCCTGTTTCCATAATATCCCCACCTACTGTTTCTCTCTATAATATCCCTCCACACACTGTCCCTCTCCAAAGTAGCCCCAAACTGCCACTTTCCATAGTGAAAAGATGTGCACATCTTGTGTTTTATGCACACTTTGGATTTTAGCTTAAAAATGCTAATTTGAGTGATAACGTGCCATCAGGGACGATTCACATGACCTTATTTCTATTGTATTTTCTTATTTGTTTCATAGACACAATTGCCAGTTCCGCACTGCAAAAACGAATCAGATTACGACATGCACTGAGTAAAAGAGAACGGACACTTAGCTCTGCTTAAATAGTAAATTAACTTGGCAGTGTGATTGTGCCCTAGAACTGTCATTTCAATTTCACCCCACAGAAGTATTTATGTGATTAGCATTTTCTATAAATTACACAATACTTGGACAACAGAGGCTAATATTCACATTGTTCAACACGATGGAAACAAAGACGGTAGACTTCTATTTACAGGCACAGGAGGACTGATGAAGAAAGCTTTTTACATGTGATCTGGTTAGGATACTGATGAAACGGGAAGACGTCTCACCACACAACTTCATCCTCTGTAGTCAAGCAAGCCATCATCACTGATCCCCAGGGAGGAGCCGGACACCAACTGATTTGATGCAGTTTCATGGCAGTGTTCTGAGAGATAGCAGCTCTGCTTTATGACAGCCATTCAGTGCCACAACAGCTCACATTATAATAGCTACATATTAAAAATACGAGCTATTCATAGCATTTTATAGAAAGCAATTATAGAATACTTTAGTCTGCTACTCACAACAATGGGATGATCCCAGCCTCATAAAGAAAAGCTAATATTTAGCAAATATTCAACAAGGTTACCATCAAAACATATTGCAGATTTTAATTGTGACTGACTTGAGATTTACAGGATTAGTCTCATGCAAATAAACATGTAAGAAAAAGGACAGGACTCTTCACCTTGGCTTTCTGCATCATCCATGTATCTCCCGAATAATAATAATATTATTTATATAGTGGCAGCATATTACGCAGCACTTTTCACATATGCCTTTACAACGCGCATATTCCCAGGCATGTGTTAAAGGGACCTGTCAGGTGCAATATGCATAGAGCCACGAGCAGATCTGGGTGCATATTGCTAATCAATGCCGAACCTTCCATGTATACACTAGCATAGATAAAGAGACCTTTAGAATGAGGGTATGTGCGCACGTTGCGTACTAGCCCAGCACCGTAAAAGGTGCGCTTCAGAGCGCAGCTGAAAAGCTCCGTTCTGAGGCGCATGGTGCCGGCGAGAACGTGCGCTCTGCCTGCAGCTCCTGCCATAGACAGAGCAGGAGCTGCCGGCAAAGCGCACGGAAGAAGTGACATGTCACTTCTTTTTACGCAGCGCTTCGGCAGTAGCCGAAGCGCTGCGTTGTAATATGCCACGTGCGCACGGCCCCTGCACAATCTCCATAGATTGTGCAGGGGACGCAGGACGCATGCAGTTACGTTGCGCTACAAAGCGCAGCGTAACTGCATGAATTTACGCAACGTGCGCACATAGCCTAAAGCTGGGTTCACACATAGCGACAATGACGTCGCTGTTACGTCACCATTTTCTGTGACACAACAGCGACCTTATAAGTCGCTGTTATGATCGCTGCTTGGCTGTCAAACCCAGCGACGCAACAGCGATCATAACGTCGCTACATGTGCAGAGAGCAGGGAGCCGCGCACACTGCTTAGCGCTGGCTCCTTGCTCTCCTAGCTACAGTACACATCGGGTTAATTAACCCGATGTGTACTGCAGCTACATGTCACAGTGCAGAGAGCAGGGAGCCGCGCACACTGCTTAGCGCTGGCTCCCTGCTCTCCTAGCTACAGTACACATAAGGTTAATTAACCCGATGTGTACTGCAGCTACATGTCACAGTGCAGAGAGTAGGGAGCCGCGCACACTGCTTAGCGCTGGCTCCCTGCTCTCCTAGCTACAGTACACATCGGGTTAATTAACCCGATGTGTACTGCAGCTACATGTCACAGTGCAGAGAGCAGGGAGCCGCACACACTGCTTAGCGCTGGCTCCCTGCACTGCTAGCTACAGTACACATTGGGTTAATTACCCGATGTGTACTGCAGCTACATGTGGAGAGAGCAGGAGCCGGCACTGGCAGCGAGAGCGGACGCTGGTAACGAAGGTAAATATCGGGTAACAAGGGAAAGGGCTTCCCTTTGTTATCCGATGTTTACCGTGGTTACAGCTTACCGCAGCTGCCAGACGCCGGCTCCTGCTCGCTTCATTTCATCGCTCTCTCGCTGTCACACACAGCGATGTGTGCTTCACAGCGGGAGAGCGACGACGAAAAAATGAAGCTGGACATTCAGCAACGACCGGCGACCTCACAGCAGGGGCCAGCTCGTTGCTGGATGTCACACACAGCGACAGCGACGGGACGTCGCTGCAACGTCACAGAAAATGGTGACTTAGCAGCGACGTCGTTGTTGCTGTGTGTGACACCACCTTAAGTATTACTAAAGATCTATTATCTTATGAGCACGGGGACTAGTCAAAAGGGTGTTATATCCCCAACTAGTTTGCCCTCTTAGCATGTTAGTACGCCCACAGGGACGTGCTAACATGCTATTCAATGCAGTATCACCAGCGTTGATGTGTGTACCTGTGTTTACTGTGACCACTCTTCTGAATTCTGGGCACTTCCAGTCATGCGCAGAATGAAACCAGGTGTAAGGATCCCGGCTTCAGAGAGGTCTACTGTGCATGACCGGAAGTACCGAGCATTCAGAAGCGCAAACTCAGGTACGCGCAGCACCGCTCGTGATGCTGCATTGAATAGCATGCCCCTGTGGGCGTAGTAACATGCTAAGAGGGCGGACTAGTTGGGGATGTGACGCCCTTGGGACTAGTCCCTGGCCTCATTAGCATACAATAAAAGATCTTTAGAAATACTTTTTGTAAAGATCTCTTTATCTATGCTAGTGTATACATGGACGGTTAGGCAGGGATTAGCAATATACACCCAGAACTGCTCGTGGTACTGGGTGCATATTGCAACTGACAGGTCCCTTTAAAATTTAAACTATACGGGTCAGGAGTTGGATTCTCCATACCATGTGAGGATGATAATAGGTAAACATTCAGCCACACTGCCAACATCTCTCACGTGAGTTTACCATTATTGAGGTAGAAAAAATAGGTTGTAAGGCTATGTGCACACGGTGCAGTTTTGTATTGTTGCACAAAAAAGCTCTTTCTGGTTGAAAAATGCACATTGTGCCAGAAAACGCATCCGTTCTTTGCACGTTTATCGTGTGTTTCCGTCCCACGTGTTTTTTTAGTAAAATCAATGGCTGGAAGGGCTAAGAACGCTGGTCAAAAACGCACAAAAGGATTGAAATGCTGCTTCCTTTTTCTACACCCAAAACTGCAAGGAACAAAGAAGCAACGTGCGCACAGCCTTTCAGAATTCTCATAGATGCTGCTGGAAAGACACACAGTTTCGGGCAACAAACTGCACCAAAAAAACAAGGCAAAAATGAAGCAAAAAATGCAGGGCCTTAGAAGGATTTTGCCTTTAAGTTAATGGACAAGACTATTTTAATGGTTAATACAGAATTAATTCTAATAATGCCTGACCGCATCCTTCAGATCAGCTTTTCTAAAGGAGAAGTGACAAGATACTAGCTTCTGCTTACTACTAAATGTAGTTTGTGTGTATCTCCAATGGCTCACGAAATCCAGTGTAGAACGCTGTGAAATCCTATGCAATTAGCTGTCACTAGAAAGGAAGACGTTTTACAGAGTGTGAGAAAGGTCACAGATGCCAAACACCAAGCAAAAGGGCAAGAACTTCTCTACAACTGTCACTGGATGAAAGCCATCCTGCAAAAGATATCACCAGAACCCAAACATGTTACTGCAAATGTGGCCAATGCCACGCAACTACCCCCAAGTTTTCACAATCACCTTGGCCTTCATGCAGACAGCGATTATTTTCCTTATAGTTTCCTATCAGATCCGGGAAAGGAAGAAGCAGCCAGCAATTCCACAATATTTGTGTCCCAAGTTTTACTTTTTTCACTGTACATTATAAGGCTATGTGCACACGTTACGTTTTTCCCGTGTTAACGCTGCGTTTTGAACTGTACGTTTCAGTGCCATATTGCATGCGTTCTGCTTCCCCAGCAAAGTCTATGAGAAGTCTGAATATTCAATGCGCACGCTGCGTTTTTAAACACAGCGTTTTGGATACCAAAAATCGCTGCGGAAAAAAAAAGCAGCATGTCACTTCTTTTGTGCATTGTAGCGGCGTTCTCCACCCATTGAATGTCAATGATGTGGGACAAAACGCAACCAAAATGCACTTGGACTGCATTTTTGTTGCGTTCTGCATGCTTTTTTGACAAGCAAGACGCAGGTCTTTCAGTCTCTGTCGGTCAATCTCTGTCTGTGGATGTCAGTCTCTGTCTGTCTTTTTCTCTGTCGGTCAGTCTCTCTGTCTCTGTCCTTTGGGTGATCTCTCCCCCTCTCTCATACTCGCCAATTACGGGCGCATCACTGCACGGCTGTCACAAAGCTCCGGCGGCTTTTCCTCTTTTGAAAATGCCGGCAGCTCATTAATCAATCTCATATTCCCTGCTTTCCCCGCCCACCAGCGCCTATGATTGGTTGCAGTCAGACACGCCCCCACGCTGAGTGACAGCTGTCTCACTGTAACCAATCACAGCCGCCAGTGGGTGGGTCTATATCGTGCAGTAAAATAAATAAATAAAAAAAAAACGACGTGTGCCCCCCACCAATTTTGATACCAGCCAGAGTAAAGCCACACGGCTAAAGGCTGGTATTCTCAGGATGGGGAGCTTCATGTTATGGGGAGCCCCCCAGCCTAACAATGTCAGCCAGCAGCCGCCCGGAATTGCCACATCCATAAGATGCGATAGTCCCGGGACTCTACCCGGCTTATCCCGAATTGCCCTGGTGTGGTGGCAATTGGGGTAATAATAAGGAGTTAATGGCAGCAGCCCACAGCTACCACTAAGTCCTAGGTTAATCCTGGCAGGTGTCTCCCCGAGATACCTTCCATGATTAACCTGTAAATTAAAGAAAACACATACACCCGAAAAAATCCTTTATTTGAAATAAAAGCCAAAAAAAAAAATTAAAAAAAAAACCCTTTTTCACCACTTTATTAACCCCCAAATACCCATCCAGGTCCGGCATAATCCACACGACGTCCCACGACGCTATCAGCTCTGCTAGATGAAGCTGACAGGAGCGGTCACAGACCAGACCGCTCTCTGTCAGCTCCACGCAGCAACTGAAGTGAGCCGCGCGATCACCGATGACGTCAGTCAGGTTACCCGCGGCCACTGCTGGATCCTCCAACTATGACAGCAAGTTGCCCGAGTGACTGAAGTTAGCTGTGCGATCAGCGATGACGTCACAGGTGAGTTGCGGCCTCGGGTGGAGGACTCCAGCTGGCCGCAGGTAACCTGAGTGACGGCAGCGCTGATCGCGCTGCTCACTTCAGTCACTCAGGGGATTAGCGGTCACCGGTGAGTCCTTCACGGGTGACCGCTAATCAGGACGCGACACACAGACAGAGCCACGGTATGACAATGCAGTCGGGTGAAGTTCATCAAAGTTCATTCTCATCGTGCGACTTTGTCTTCTGTCAGCGGGCATGTAGCAGAGCTCAATTGCGGTGGGACCGCACTGCAAAGAATGCATCCAAAACGCATTCAAAATGCATCCAAAATGCATGCGTTTTGGATGCATTTTTTTTTGACAAACGCAGTGTTTACAGTTTAGAGGGTGCGTTCTTTTCCACACTGTTATAAGCGCAACGTGCGCACACACACCCTAAATGACAAGTTACCGTAATATACACTTAGTCAGTACCATTACAACAGCACCACGGTTATATCATTGTATAGTTTTACTACTTTAGTGGAATAAAAACGTACACAAAAACAGCTTTAATTTTTCTGCAGACGCACTTGATTTTTTCTGTAATATGCAGCCACTTTCATTGGTATAATTTTGGAGTACGTTTTCTACAGTGTTCTTCTTGGAGGTTGAAGAATGTGATTATTGCTGGTGTAACAAACCTGCTCATAAAAATGTGTATTTTTTACCTTTTTATCATTTCTTACATCATCAGCTATTGACGGGACTGCAAAGGGTTTAAAGTAGTGGGTTACGTTTTGATCTTGGCAGTCAGGGTAGAAATTGGGGAGTGTATTTCAGCTCTGCTCCTGCCAATGGTCCTGAGATTGAAATGACAGGACCCTCAAGACTAACATGAGAACATCAATAAAAAGAGATTTCAATCATGTTATGAAACCAATTAACATGCTTACATTTTAGTACATTAAACCATGCCCTGGATGGAGATAAATCTGAATAGGCAGACACAAGGGAATCATAAAACATGGTGGTTTTCAGGGCTGAGATCAATGGAGCGAGCCACCACTTCTGAAGATGCAAAGAAACAAAAAGGGAGAAAAAAAACTTCTCGATTCCAGCTCACCGTATATAGGCTGCTTTCACACTACGTTTTTTTTAGCATGCGTCATGAACATTTTTTGCTGCAAAAGCGGATCCTGCTTTTACAGCAAAAAACGCATGCAAACGCATGTATTATTTTGCAGGATCCTGTCACTAAGTTTATGGGCAGGCATTGGAGTCATGTGATCGGGAGTGAGGGGAACTGAACGTGAAAGACTGGGAGCAGACATCTGACAGCTGCAGAGGCTCGTAACCAAGGTAAACATCGGGTAACTTGCTTGGATACCGATATTTACATTGGTTACGAGCGTCTGCAGCTGCTAGGAGCCGGCTCCCTGCACACATAACCAAGATAAACATCGGGTAACTAAGCCCGCGGTTACCCGATATTTACCTTGGTTACGAGTGTCCTCCGCTCTCAGGAGGGGGAGAGAGGGAGGGGGAGAGAGGGAGGGGGAGAGAGGGAGGGGGAGAGAGGGAGGGGGAGAGAGGGAGGGGGAGAGAGGGAGTGGGAGAGGGAGACTTATCACGCGAGGCTAGTTTCTGTGCATGCTCAGTAGAGCAAGCAGGATCCTGTATCAGCATGCCAGCGTTCACATGCGTTTGCGTGCTGGTTAGTCAGGATCCAGCAATTTGCAGTATTTGGACGCAGCTCAATAACGCTACAAGTAGCGTTTTTGAAAAAAGTTAAAAAACTGCAAGTCGCTGGATCCTGACTATAACGCACGCAAAAGCATTCAAAAATAAAAATAATTACTCTTTATTAATCCATGTTAAAACTCATTTAAAAGGACAGAACGACGCACTTCGGAATCTTTGAGATAGACTGAATAAGGAAGCAATTCCAAACCGCGTCTTTGTCCTTTTAAAATGAGTTTTAACATGGATTAATAAAGAAGATTTTTTTTTTTATTTTTGGGGATGTCGTGCTGGACCTGTTCATTGTGCACTTCTGCAGATGCACACAGAGAAAGCATGTGCGTGTGTGTCATACTTGTGTTATTCTTAATATTCTGTACAGCTGGATAAATCGTTTTAAGGAAATCTGTCAGGATCAATCCTAAACCATCTATATGGCACAGTTGAAACCAGAGGTTTACATACGCTATCTAAAAAGACACATCTGCATGTTTTTCTCACTATCTGACATTAAATCAGAATAAACCCTTCCCGTTTTAGGTCAATTAGGAACCAAAATTATTTATATTTCCAAAATAATGAAAGAGAATGTTTTAAAACATTGTATTACTTTCTACAAAGTCAAAAGTTTACATACATTTCATTAGTATTTGGTTCCATTGCCCGTAAACTGTATGACTTGGGTGAAATGTTTTGGATATCCTTCCACTAGCTTCTCACAATAGTTGGTAGGAATTTGGGCCCATTCCTCCTGACAGAACTGGTGTAACTGAGCCATGTTTGTAGGTCACCTTGCTCACACCTGCCATTTCAGATTTGCCCATAAATTTTCATAGGATTGAGATCAGGGCATTGACTTTGTTATCCTTAAACCACTTTGATCCAAAACATACTGCCAAACTGGTTATATTGTCCATGACCCATTTCCACCAAAGGTTTAAGTTCCTGACTGATGTCTTGAGATGCTGCACCAGTATTGTCACAATCTTCTTTCCTCCCAATGCCATCTATTTTGTTAAGTGCACCAGTCCCTGTGGCAGCAAAACAACCCCACAACATGATGCTGCCACCCCATGTTCACAGTTGGGATGGTGGTTCTCAGGCTTCAAAGGTTCTCCCTTTTTTCTCCAAACGTAACAATGGTCATTATGTCCCATATTGTTTAAAGGCATAGTAGCCTTAGCATATGTAAACTTTTGAGTTTGCAGAAAGTAATAAAAATACTTAACCTCTTTAACCCCGAGTGATTTTCCATTTTTGGCTTCCCTTTTTCAGAGAGCTGTAACTTTTTTATTTTCCATTAATATTGCCATATGAGGGCTTATTTTTTGCAAGACGAGTTGTACTGTTGAATGAAACCATTAGTTTTACCATATAGTGTATTGGAAAAAAAAAATCCAAGTGCGGTGAAATTGCAAAAAAGTGCAATTGCACAATTTTTTTTTGGATATTTTGTTTACCATGTTCACAATAGTGTAAAACTGATGCGATGCCTCAGATCGGTATGAGCTCGAAATTGCAAAAAAAAAGTGCAATTGCACAATTGTTTTTGGGATATTTTATTCAACGTGTTCACTATATGCTAAAACTGATGTGATGCCTCAGGTTGGTACTAGTTTGTAGATACCAAACATGTATACTTTTACGTAAGGCAGGGGTGGGGAACCTCCTGACTTTTTATGCAGCCCCTGGGCACATTCCCAGGGACCGCAGCACAACATTAGATGCAACAACCCCAGCACTTTCTTTACCGAAGGGATGGGGGGGTGCGATGACCAGAGTAGGCGGTACTCAGGTCACCAGAAGTCATACCGTGAGAACCCATTTATGACCTTCGGTGAACTGAGTGACCGTCACTGCTGCCAGCCGGGTTTCACTTGTCAGCGTTTCCCGAAGCCTGGAGAGTTCGAACACGTTTTTGGTTTCTCCCGGCTCGGATGTAGTAGAGCTGAATCGTCATGGGACCTCGTATGGATTACGACGGACCTGCAGGGAAGTTATTGGGGTTAATAAAGGGGTGCAAGAGGGTCATTCTTCGCATTTTGTTTCAAATAAAGGATGTTTGTGTTCATTCTTTTCACTTACAGATTAGTGATAGGGGTGTCTCAGATGCCTCCCATTACTAATCTAGGGCTTAGTATCAGGTGTGAGCTGAGATTAACCCCTTATTACCCAGATTGCCACCTCACCAGGGCAATCGGGAAGAGCCTGGTAAAGTGCTGGGGTTCTCACATCTAATAGATGAGACAATCCTGGGTGGCTGCAGGCTGATATTTTTAGGGTATGGGTTCCCAATAACATGGGTCTCCCCAGCCTGAGAATACCAGCCCCCAGCTGGCCTGACTTTATTGGGGGGTGGGGGGAAACCACATGCCATTGTTGATTATTTTTGTATTTTTACTGTATGCTATAGACCTGCAGACCAGGTCTGTGATTGGAAGCATCAGACAGGCTGTCACACAGGCTGGGGGCGATATCAGACTGCAACTAATCACAGACACTGGAGGGCGGGGAAGCACAGAATATGTATGAGCCTAATGAGCAGCCCCAAAAGAAGAATGAAGGGCTGCAGGAGCAGAGTACAGCTGCACACGTAAATCGTGCTAGGTGTATTATTTTTTTTCATTAGTTTTAATTTTTTTTTTTATTTCCCGAGTGTTTGGTCCACCCATCACAGTTCACAGTCCGGTCCACCCCCCACTATTTTTTCACGAATAAACGCATCAAATTCTGAATTAACGCACGCACGATCATTACAAGTGGTTTTTTGTTTGTTTTTGTTTTTTTACATTTCCAGGTACTCGGGGACAAGGTGAAGTTTTGGTTGCAGTTTGGATGCAGTTAAAACTGCAGTGTGTGCATATACCCGGCGTCCAGTATATTCCACTCATTGTCTAATAATGCTGGATGATTTCCACTAGAGCACCTTCACACACATATGTGGTAATGTATGTCCATATGCAGGTAAAGTTGTTCTTCTTTAGCCTCAGTTTATCATGCAAGACGTGTTTTCCTGATGAAAGTGTCTGCAGTTAAGGATTACAACTGGAGTTGAGTGGATTGCTAATAATCCGGGTTGGAGGGAGGGAGATAGAGCGCCGCGGAGAGAGAGAGCGCGCGGAGCGAGAGAGAGCGCGCGGAGAGAGAGCGCGCGCGCGGAGAGAGAGAGAGCGCGCGCGCGCGGAGAGAGAGAGAGCGCGCGCGCGGAGAGAGAGAGAGCGCGCGCGCGGAGAGAGAGAGAGAGAGAGAGAGAGAGAGAGAGAGAGAGCGCGGAGAGAGAGAGAGCGCGCGCGGAGAGAGAGAGAGAGAGCGCGCGCGGAGAGAGAGAGAGAGAGCGCGCGCTGCGCGCGGGAGAGAGAGAGCGCGCGCGCGGAGAGAGAGAGAGAGCGCGCGCGCGGAGAGAGAGAGAGCGCGCGCGCGCGGAGAGAGAGAGAGCGCGCGCGCGGAGAGAGAGAGAGCGCGCGCGGAGAGAGAGAGAGAGCGCGCGCGGAGAGAGAGAGAGCGCGCGCGCGGAGAGAGAGAGAGAGCGCGCGCGAGAGAGAGGGGAGAGAGAGAGCGCGCGCGGAGAGAGAGAGAGCGGCGCGCGGAGAGAGAGAGAGCGCCGCGCGGAGAGAGAGAGAGAGCGCGCGCGGAGAGAGAGAGAGAGCCGCGCGCGGAGGAGAGAGAGAGAGCGCGCGCGGAGAGAGAGAGAGAGAGCGCGGGGGGCGCTGGAGAGAGAGAGAGAGCTGCGCGCGGAGAGAGAGAGAGAGCGCGCGCGGAGAGAGAGAGAGAGCGCGCGCGGAGAGAGAGAGAGAGCGCGCGGAGAGAGAGAGGAGAGAGCGCGCGCGGAGGAGAGAGAGAGAGAGCGCGCGGAAGAGAGAGAGAGAGCGCGCGCGGAGAGAGAGCGCGCGCGCGGAGAGAGAGAGAGAGCGCGCGCGGAGAGAGAGAGAGCGCGCGGAGAGAGAGAGCGCGCGCGCGGAGAGAGAGAGAGCGCGCGCGCGGAGAGAGAGAGAGAGCGCGCGCGGGAGAGAGAGAGAGAGCGCGCGCGGAGAGAGAGAGAGCGCGCGCGGAGAGAGAGAGAGAGCGCGCGCGGAGAGAGAGGAGAGAGAGCGCCGCGCGGAGAGAGAGAGAGAGCGCGCGCGGAGAGAGAGAGAGAGCCGCGCGCGGAGAGAGAGAGAGAGCGCGCGCGGAGAGAGAGAGAGAGCGCGCGCGGGAGAGAGAGAGAGAGCGCGCGCGGAGAGAGAGAGAGAGCGCGCGCGGAGAGAGAGAGAGCGCGCGCGCGGAGAGAGAGAGAGCGCGCGCGCGGAGAGAGAGAGAGCGCGCGCGCGGAGAGAGGAGAGAGCGCGCGCGCGGAGAGAGAGAGAGCGCGCGCGCGGAGGAGAGAGGAGAAGAGCGCGCGCGGAGAGAGAGAGAGAGCGCGCGCGGAGAGGAGAGAGAGGCGCGCGCGGAGAGAGAGAGAGAGCGCGCGCGGAGAGAGAGAGAGAGCGCGCGCGGAGAGAGAGAGAGCGCGCGCGGAGAGAGAGAGAGCGCGCGCGGAGAGAGAGAGAGCGCGCGCGGAAGAGAGAGAGAGCGCGCGCGGAGAGAGAGAGCGCGCGCGGAGAGAGAGAGAGCGCGCGCGCGGAGAGAGAGAGAGCGCGCGCGGAGAGAGAGAGAGCGCGCGCTGCGCGGAGAGAGAGCGCGCGCGCGCGGAGAGAGAGCGCGCGCGCGGCGAGAGAGAGAGAGCGCGCGCGCGGAGAGAGAGAGAGCGCGCGCGCGGGAGAGAGAGAGAGCGCGCGCGCGGAGAGAGAGAGAGCGCGCGCGCGCGCTGAGAGGAGAGAGAGAGCGCGCGCGCGCGGAGAGAGAGAGCGCGCGCGCGGAGAGAGAGAGAGCGCGCGCGCGGAGAGAGAGAGCGCGCGCGCGGAGAGAGAGAGCGCGCGCGCGGAGAGAGAGGAGCGCGCGCGCGGAGAGAGAGAGCGCGCGCGGGAGAGAGAGAGAGAGCGCGCGCGGAGAGAGAGAGAGCGCGCGCGGGAGAGAGAGAGAGCGCGGCGCGAGAGAGAGAGAGAGAGCGCGCGCGGAGAGAGAGAGAGCGCGCGCGGAGGAGAGAGAGAGAGCGCGCGCGGAGAGGAGAGAGAGAGCGCGCGCGGAGAGAGAGAGAGAGCGCGCGCGGAGAGAGAGAGAGAGCGCGCGCCGGAGAGAGAGAGAGCGCGCGCGGAGAGAGAGAGAGCGCCGAGCGCGGAGAGAGAGAGAGCCGCGCGCGGAGAGAGAGAGCGCGCGCGCGCGGAGAGAGAGAGCGCGCGCGGAGAGAGAGAGAGCGCGCGGCGGAGAGAGAGGCGCGCGCGCGGAGAGAGAGAGCGCGCGCGCGGAGAGAGAGAGCGCGCGCGCGAGAGAGAGAGCGCGCGCGCGGCAGAGAGAGAGCGCGGCTGCGCGCGGAGAGAGAGAGCGCGGCGCGCGGAGAGAGAGAGCGCGCGCGCGGAGAGAGAGAGAGCGCGCGCGCGGAGAGAGAGAGAGCGCGCGCTGCGGAGAGAGAGCGCGCGCGCGGAGAGAGAGAGAGCGCGCGCGCGGGAGAGAGAGAGCGCGCGCGGAGAGAGAGAGAGCGCGCGCGCGGAGAGAGAGAGAGCGCGCGCGCGGAGAGAGAGAGAGCGCGCGCGCGGAGAGAGAGAGAGCGCCCGCGCGGAGAGAGAGAGAGCGGCACGCGCGCGGAGAGAGAGAGATGCGCGCGCGCGGAGAGAGAGAGAGCGCGCGCGCGGAGAGAGAGAGAGCGCGCGCTGGAGAGAGAGAGAGAGCGCGCGCGGAGAGAGAGAGAGAGCGCGCGCGGAGAGAGAGAGAGAGCGCGCGCGGAGAGAGAGAGAGAGCGCGCGCGGAGAGAGAGAGAGAGCGCGCGCGGAGAGAGAGAGAGAGCGCGCGCGGAGAGAGAGAGAGAGCGCGCGCGGAGAGAGAGAGAGAGCGCGCGCGGAGAGAGAGAGAGAGCGCGCGCGGAGAGAGAGAGAGAGCGCGCGCGGAGAGAGAGAGAGAGCGGCTCGCGGAGAGAGAGAGAGAGCCGCGCGCGGAGAGAGAGAGAGAGCGCGCGCGGAGAGAGAGAGAGAGCGCGCGCGGAGAGAGAGAGAGAGCGCAGCGCGGAGAGAGAGAGAGAGCGCGCGCGGAGAGAGAGAGAGAGCGCGCGCGGAGAGAGAGAGAGAGCGCGCGCGGAGAGAGAGAGAGCGCGCGCGGGAGAGAGAGAGAGAGCGCGCGCGGAGAGAGAGAGAGCGCGCGCAGGAGGAGAGAGAGCGCGCGCGCGGAGAGAGAGAGCGCGCGCGCGGAGAGAGAGAGCGCGCGCGCGGAGAGAGAGCGCGCGGAGAGAGAGAGAGCGCGCGCGGAGAGAGAGCGCGCGCGGAGAGAGAGAGAGCGCGCGGAGAGAGAGAGAGCGGCGCGCGGAGAGAGAGAGAGCGCGCGCGGAGAGAGAGAGCGCGCGCGGAGAGAGAGAGAGCGCGCGCGGAGAGAGAGAGAGAGCGCGCGCGGAGAGAGAGAGAGAGCGCGCGCGGAGAGAGAGAGAGAGCGCGCGCGGGAGAGAGAGAGAGAGCGCGCGCGGAGAGAGAGAGAGAGCGCGCGCGGAGAGAGAGAGAGCGCGCGCGGAGAGAGAGAGAGAGAGCGCGCGCGGAGAGAGAGAGAGAGAGCGCGCGCGGAGAGAGAGAGAGAGAGAGCGCGCGCGGAGAGAGAGAGAGAGAGAGCGCGCGGAGAGAGAGCGCGCGCGGAGAGAGAGAGAGCGCGCGCGGAGAGAGAGAGCGCGCGCGGAGAGAGAGAGAGCGCTGCGCGGAAGAGAGGAGAGCCGCGCGCGGAGAGAGAGAGCGCGCGCGCGGAGAGAGAGAGCGGCGCGCGCGCGGAGAGAGAGAGCGCGCGCGCGGAGAGAGAGAGCGCGCGCCGCGGAGAGAGAGCGCGCGGAGAGAGAGAGAGCGCGGAGAGAGAGAGAGAGCGCGGGAGAGAGAGAGAGCGCGCGGAGAGAGAGAGAGCGCGCGGAGAGAGAGAGAGAGCGCGCGGGAGAGAGAGAGAGAGCGCGCGGAGAGAGAGAGGAGCGCGCGGAGAGAGAGAGAGCGCGCGGAGAGAGAGAGAGCGCGGCGGAGGAGAGAGAGAGCGCGCGGAGAGAGAGGAGCGCGCGCGGAGAGAGAGAGAGAGCGGCGGAGAGAGCGCGGAGAGGAGAGAGAGAGCCGCGCGCGGAGAGAGGAGCGCGCGCGGAGAGAGAGCGCGCGGAGAGAGAGAGCGCGCGCGGAGAGAGAGAGCGCGCGCGGAGAGAGAGCGCGCGGAGAGAGAGCGCGCGGAGAGAGAGAGAGCGCGGAGAGAGAGAGAGCGCGCGGAGAGAGAGAGAGCGCGCGGAGAGGAGAGAGAGCGCGCGGAGAGAGAGAGAGCGCGCGAGAGAGAGAGCGCGCGCGGAGAGAGAGAGCGCGCGCGGAGAGAGAGAGCGCGCGGAGAGAGAGAGCGCGCGGAGAGAGAGAGCGCGCGGAGAGAGCGCGCGGAGAGAGAGAGCGCGCGCGGAGAGCGCGCGCGAGAGAGAGAGCGAGAGAGAGAGCGCAGAGAGAGAGAGCGAGAGAGGAGAGCGAGAGAGAAGCGAGAGAGAGAGCGAGAGAGAGCGAGAGAGAGAGCGAGAGAGAGAGCGAGAGAGAGAGCGAGAGAGAGAGCGAGAGAGAGAGCGAGAGAGAGCGAGAGAGAGAGCGAGAGAGCGCGCGAGAGAGAGCGAGAGAGAGAGCGCGAGAGAGAGAGCGCGAGAGAGAGCGCGCGAGAGAGAGAGCGCGAGAGAGAGAGAGCGCGAGAGAGAGAGCGCGAGAGAGAGAGCGCGAGAGAGAGAGCGCGAGAGAGAGAGCGCGAGAGAGAGAGCGCGAGAGAGAGAGCGCGAGAGAGAGAGCGCGAGAGAGAGAGAGCGCGAGAGAGAGAGCGCGAGAGAGAGAGCGAGAGAGAGAGCGCGAGAGAGAGAGCGCGAGAGAGAGAGCGCGAGAGAGAGAGCGCGAGAGAGAGAGCGCGAGAGAGAGAGCGCGAGAGAGAGAGCGCGAGAGAGAGAGCGCGAGAGAGAGAGCGCGAGAGAGAGAGCGCGAGAGAGAGAGCGCGAGAGAGAGAGCGCGAGAGAGAGAGCGCGAGAGAGAGAGCGCGAGAGAGAGCGCGAGAGAGAGAGCGCGAGAGAGAGAGCGCGAGAGAGAGAGCGCGAGAGAGAGAGCGCGAGAGAGAGAGCGCGAGAGAGAGAGCGCGAGAGAGAGAGCGCGAGAGAGAGAGCGCGAGAGAGAGAGCGCGAGAGAGAGAGCGAGAGAGAGAGCGAGAGAGAGAGCGAGAGAGCGAGAGAGCGAGAGCGCGAGAGAGCGAGAGAGAGAGCGAGAGAGCGAGAGAGCGAGAGAGCGAGAGAGAGAGCGCGAGAGCGAGAGAGAGAGCGCGAGAGCGAGAGAGAGAGCGCGAGAGCGAGAGAGAGAGCGCGAGAGCGAGAGAGAGAGCGCGAGAGAGAGAGAGCGCGAGAGAGAGAGAGCGCGAGAGAGAGCGCGAGAGAGAGAGCGCGAGAGAGAGAGCGCGAGAGAGAGAGCGCGCGAGAGCGCGAGAGAGAGAGCGCGCGAGAGGAGAGCGCGAGAGAGAGCGCGAGAGAGAGAGCGCGAGAGAGAGAGCGCGAGAGAGAGAGCGCGAGAGAGAGAGCGCGAGAGCGCGAGAGAGAGAGAGAAAAAAAAAGAAAAAAAAAATGACGAATCCGGACCGTGCACCTGGAATCCCGCGTCGGACCCGGATCTACCGCTGAAACCGCGCAGAACCGGATTTTTCCAGTCCGGGTCCGCTCAACACTAATTACAACCCCTTGGCAAGATTTGTGTGCAGGGTGCAAAAAGGAAGAGAGTGGGCCAAGTGGCAGAAAAGGAGAGCAGGGACAAAAAATAAAATTAAACAAACCTGACAAATTTAGGAGACCAGCAGTATTTCAGTTATATGGGGTAAAAAAAAATTACGGATTTATGGGAAATGACTGGTCCTCTTTAAAGCATTAGGAAGTTCCTACTTGGCCACTAAAGTTGTTCCTGAGACATAGTCATAGTAATTATTATAAATATAAAACATCTGAAGAGCCACCAATAAACCCGAGAGCTCCTATAAACTAATAAGATGTGGATGACGCTGTCCAGCAGCACGGACTCTGTTGATACGGAGTGTGCTATTTTGGGCTATTAAATCAACAAATGTGAACAGCTGGAAGTGACACAATCTCCACTGCCAAGTCCGCATCATCAGTAGACCGACACAACAAGCCAACAAGTCTGATTTTCATCTGTGCACTCCCAAGTACGGGAATGGAGGCGCATTATGGCTCTGGACATGCTTTGTTGGTGAGACACAGAACCTTTCTCCCCCTAGTAACAATATCTTAGTCTATGAAAGCATTCAGAGGCTGAGCGGCTCAGCACGGCTCATCCATAGTCTGACAACGTCAAAAGGAGACACTTTTCTGTTTTGCAAGTTTTTCTTTTATTTTTTGATGAATCGATTTTTACTACATTTGTTTCCCTTACCAGATGCCCATTTATTAAAAGCAGTTTCCCCTAGACTCCATGTTGCGGACCATTTCTTGTGTCCAGACAAAAAAAAGTTATAGTAACTAAGTTATTAAATCCAACTGGAAAAGAGGAAAATGGAAGATATTTTATGAGACTTCTGATCCCATCTCACATAAATGGATACAGTAAAAATCATTGCGATCTAGGAAGCATTATCTGTTTTGAATATTGTAAAAGATCACACAGAAGAAATACACTAAAATCTGCCTTTAAAATGGCTTGTCCCCTACTAGGCAACCCCTTCTGATTCCACGTTTCCCCTGGATAAAATAATAAAGTCTATACTCACCTCCCATATCGGCGCCCTTCCAGTGTACGCTCCCCCTGTATTGTGATACCCAGCACATAAAAAGCAAAAGGCTACAGGCTGCAGCCCCCAGCCGTGTGCTTATCTTGACTGTGTCAAAATAAGAGAAACCCTATGTAGTTTATTTATTTTTTTTTTATTATTTAAATAAATAAATTTTAAAAAACTGGTGTGCAGGCCTCCCCAATTTTCATACCCAGTCATGATAAAGCCGACAGCTGGGGGCTGGTATTTTCAGGCTGGGGAGGGTTCACCCATCACTATTCATGAGATCTCACATTTATTGACTGGACTTATAAAATGCTACATTTAAAAGGGGTTTCCACTAATGGAGAAACCCTTATTAGAAGATTTGTCCCATATAAGCTGTGGCCACCACCAGTGAACCCTTATATACAGTATTTTTTAATGCTGTATATAAGTAACCAGGCAGATCTATATATGTGATGGGGCGTTGCTGGTCTCAGTCCTGTGGCTTCTCTCTTCTTGCAATCGCCATCCTCTTCCTTGCGTTCTACATCATCCACACAGACCGCCATTGAGCTCCTGAGGAAGCGCACTTCTCTCAGCTCTGCTGCAGACATAAAGTACTGTTATGTAGAGGTGCAAGGAAAGGTAAAAGAATGCTAGCGTTTGTGCACTACATCCACAAGGAGTGGGGAAGGAGGACAGCAATCGCAAGACAGGAGGCGGCAGACAGAGAACAGCGAGGCCCATCAGACTGGATGGCGCTGCAGTGAAGTATAATAAAAGCTGTTTTTACATTCTACACAGCGGCATGGCCACTTATATACAGCATTCTAGAATAGTGTATATAAGGGCTTACTGGTGCTGGCCACAGCTTATAGGGGACAAATCTGGTAACAGGTTCCATTTAAGGGCATACTTGCAGTACTGTGTATTGGAAGTGACTGGGTGTAACTGCCTGGAGATAGTGGGAGGGGGCAGAGACAGTGGGTGGGACTGCCCAGAGTTAGTGGGCGGAAGCGGTCCATGTGGTCATGGAGTTCTTTATAATAAAAGCAGGGTTCTAGGGGGTAAGACGTCAAGAGGGGTGCGGGGGGGGGGGGACAAAGTCCCATTGCATAATTAAATTATTAATAATTATGCAATGGGGGCTTTGCCCGTCCCTCTATATCCCCCACTGCCTTGGGGGTGTTACTCCCAGACCACACTTCTATTATAAAGAACTCCATGACCACATGGACTTAAAAATTAATGTTTATTCCACTGCGCCTCAAAAAGAAACGTTGGGCCACCTAAGCTTGTCCCGCCCACCCCATCTCTGGGCTGTCATGCCTAGTCACTTCTGGTCCCAGATACCGCAAGCATGCACTTTAAGTGACGCTGGGTGCTGCATAAATTTAAAAAAAAATTACACTTAAAGGGTAATTTTCAAAATAGTAATATTTTTTACAAATCACAGTAAATTAATACTTATTGTTAAAAAACAGACTAAAGGTCCAGTCACACATAACGAGATCGTGAACGAGATCGCTACTACGTCACAGTTCCCGGATCGTTGCTGAGTCGTTGGTGAAATCGTATGTGAGGTGTCCCACACACCGACTTTAGGAATGTGCATGCGACCCTTATAACGATCTTGTAAATTGTCGGGACCCTGTCACACAACAGCTGTGGTAACGATTCCGATCTCGATTAGGGGCGTAGTGAAACGCAGTGAGCCACGTAGGCGTGCATTTGCGTCGCCTTTTCCACACCCCTCCGCTCCGATTGGTGGCCAATACTGCGTTCTGAATGGGCGGGTGGGCGGGCCTAAAAGGTAACTTTTGTATCGCGTCATCCTTTGTCATTTCTTTTGAGCTTTGCTTTGAGAATGGAACCTGCGACTCCACCCTGATCCATTCGTACTTTGTACCCGGTTGCTTGCTTGCTTTTCGGATCGAAGCTGCATCTGCACCCGGATTCATCCCTCCTTCGTTCCCGAGTGTTTATCAGCGTCAACCAATCGGTGCAGAGGGGGCGTGGAAACAGGGACGCAACTACACGCCTACATGCCACACTAAAGTTCTAATCTAGGTCGTTAACGAAATCGTAGGTAGGTGTCAAACATACAGATCCATCCTGCCCAGCAGGACTCCAACAAACCAAAAATGGCCCAGGCTGTTCAGCATCAACCAACGATTTCACAGCAGGGGGCGGATCGTTGGTACGTGTCAAACATGAGGAGATCGCTAGTAAAGTAATTGTTGCGTCACAGAAACTGTGAAGTAGCAACAATCTCGTTCTCGATCTCGTTATGTGTGAAGTGGCCTTAAGCCCAACTTAAAGTTGTTTTCTTTTATGTACATTTGTCTCTTTTTTATCTTTATCTGCCCCTCTGTGTATCCATTTTCTCAAAGCATGA
This sequence comes from Anomaloglossus baeobatrachus, assembly GCF_048569485.1. NCBI lineage: Eukaryota > Metazoa > Chordata > Amphibia > Anura > Aromobatidae > Anomaloglossus > Anomaloglossus baeobatrachus. The sequence continues at coordinate 493,217,236 of NC_134353.1, read as the reverse complement.
TAAGTGGTCATATTCTTATCTGTTAAAACTACCTGACCCTGCAGCACATTAGTGCCGCAAAACCCCCAACATCTCTCCTGTGTGTTCCTGAAACAGTTACAAGTGTAAAGGTTTTGGTACCATGTTAGCCAGTTGAAAAATTATTGAATGTTCTCAGTGAGAGGAACAAAATTGTGATTTTGTGATACCTTTTAATGGCTAACTAAAATAAAATAAAGTGATATTACAAAGCAAGCTTTCGAGACATCTCAGGTCCCTTCATCAGGCATGAAAAAGTAGAACCTCTTTGTGATATAAAGATAATGTAAAAGCCCTCATACACATTAGACTAGAGGTGCACAACATTTTTTCGATCTAAGAGCCACATTGCCAAACTGAACCAACCCCAAAAGCAGCAAAAAAAGGGGTACTTACACTAATATATCACCAGAGCCACCATCAGTACATTAATACATCACCAGAAGCACGTTTAAGTTTTGGGGAGGATTTGGAGAGTTTCTGCTCCAAAAAAAATCAGTGTGAACACAAACTAATTTAAACTGAGTTTTTGAAGCATAGGCTCACCAAATCCTCCTCATAAAAATAATCTTACATTTCTGAATTTTGAGTAAGTTTTAACAAAGCCATGAAACATGCTTTGGATTATTACATGTGTAGAATATCAGATCCATTGTAAGTATAAGTACGGCACCGGAACCTCCAGAAGTACACAAATGCAGCATCGGAATCACCGTTAGTATCCGTACATGAATGAAGAGTCAAAACCACCATCAGTACATGAATGCAGCAACAGAACCACCATTAGTACATGTGTACAGCACCAAGCAAAGTGCAGCAATCAATTGCAATGTCAGGTCCGCCCCATAATGCAATTGTATTGCTTGAATCTACAATTTCCAGTATGTCCTTAATCAAAAGGAGATGCTGGGAGTTGTTGTTACCAGGCATCAACAGGTAGAGGACCATAAGGAACCTTAGTATTGGTAGTCAGTATCTCAAACATTTACATCCAGGTACTTTATAGACATCTTCAATGATTGGAGTTATTCCCATCCCTTTTGTCTCCACATAGTACAGATGCCATGATAAAATTTCATGCCTAGAACTCGTGGCTTTAAATTTACCTAATCTCCATCTTCAGCAGCACTTGTCAACACGATTCCAATAAAAAGAAAAGTTTTATACTGCCCAAAAATAAAAATATCCCCCATGCTGCATCACAAAATAAATGCCGTCAGTACGTTTCCTAAACACTGCCTCTCTGTATAATATGCCAACTGCACTGCCCCTCCCCATATTGTCCCTCTCACAGTGCCCCTCTCCATATTTGCCCCCCACAGTGCCATTCTCCATATTGTCCCCCCACAGTAGCTCTCTACATATTGTCCCCCCCAGTGCCCCTCTCCATATTGTCCCACCCCACACACTGCAAAACTCTATATTGTCCCCCACACACACTGCCCCTCTCCATTGTCATAGTACCAGCCCATACGCTGCTCCTCTCCATAATACCCCCACACACTGCCTCTCTCCATAATAGCCCCCCGCCCTCACAATGACCCTCCCCATACTGTCTATTCACACTGAGCCACTCCATAATATCAACACCCCACACACACTCTCCCTCTACAAAATATCCTGTCAAACTGTTCCTTTCCCAATACATGACCCCTCATAATGACTGTGCCATGGCAGTCACTCCAATCTTCCTTCCATCTAAAATCATTACACATTTAATCTTCAGCTCCCCCATGGATCACTTACTGGTGTCGCCATGTCCAATACCTCTGCGGCGTGTCAACAAGTCTCCTGATGGCTTCCTCAAAAAACACAGGAGTGCTCAACTAAACGGGTGCATCTGAGTATTGGAGAGTTGGCTAAGATGGCTGTTGGCCAAAAGATCTTCCAAAAAATAATTCCCTCAACAACCATCTATACTGTAAGGGCGGCTTAATGTAGAATTCATCATATGCACACTCTAAAGGCCCCGTCACACTAAGCAACATCGCTAGCAACATCGCTGCTAACGAACAACTTTTGTGACGTTGCTAGCGATGTTGCTGTGTGTGACATCCAGCAACAACCTGGCCCCTGCTGTGAGGTCGTTGGTTGTTGCTGAATGTCCTGGGCCATTTTTTAGTTGTTGCTGTCCCGCTGTGAAGCACAGATCGCTGTGTGTGACAGCAAGACAGCAACAACTAAATGTGCAGGCAGCAGGAGCCGGCTTCTGCGGAGGCTGGTAACCAATGTAAACATCGGGTAACCAAGAAGCCCTGTCCTTGGTTACCCGATATTTACCTTTGATACCAGCCTCCTCCGCTCTCACTGTCAGTGCCGGCTCCTGCTCTGTGCACATGTAGCTGCAGCACACATCGGGTTAATTAACCCGATGTGTGCTGTAACTAGGAGAGCAAGGAGCCAGCGCTAAGCATTGTGCGCTGCTCCCTGCTCTGTGCACATTTAGCTGCAGCACACATCGGGTAATTAACCCGATGTGTGCTGTAACTAGGAGAGCAAGGAGCCAGCGCTCAGTGTGCGCTGCTCCCTGTTCTCTGCACGTGTAGCTCCGTGCAGTGGTAACCAAGGTAAATATCGGGTTGGTTACCCGATATTTACCTTAGTTACCAAGCGCAGCATCTTCCACGCGGCGCTGGGGGCTGGTCACTGGTTGCTGGTGAGCTCACCAGCAACTCGTGTAGCGACGCTCCAGCGATCCCTGCCAGGTCAGGTTGCTGGTGGGATCGCTGGAGCGTCGCAGTGTGACATCTCACCAGCAACCTCCTAGCAACTTACCAGCGATCCCTATCGTTGTTGGGATCGCTGGTAAGTTGCTTAGTGTGACTGGACCTTAATACTGTACAGTACCCTGCTTGAACAATTTTATCTTTTATCTAGAGTAGTTTAGCTGCCTGTGGGGTTTAACATCATTAGCTGGTTGGAGCACAGCTCAACTCTTCTGCTTCCCTCCACAATGACAATGCAGAGCTGTGTCTGTTGCCTGCGATTGACAGATAAGCGATGTGACACTATAAATGCTGCACATAGCAGAAAACAATCATCTGTCATATGCATCAACAGAGCAGCATTTGCAGTTTCACCTCACGCAGAAGGCAAAAAAGAACAGCTCAACTAATCTCTGCCCCTGTACACAAAGCCTCATTCTGCTGTATATATCTGCTCTCAGCCCCCTGTAGACAACTCATCGGGTAGTAGATCTTAGTAACCAGAACTCTGCTGCTTCCTATTTTGTGCTCCCACTCTTTGCCATAAAATCATCCCTCACAGTAGAAGCTCAGTTCTAGATCTAGAAAAGCTAAACTGGTAGGATGCCAATTGAGAAAAATATTGCATTGTTCATGAGCTGAAACTACTACTGGACACTTCCAATGGCACCTGAAGAGTTAGGGGTACTTTGCACACTACGACATCGCAGCTGCGATGTCGGTGGGGTCAAATTAAAAGTGATGCACTTCCGGCATCGCATGTGACATCGCAGTGTGTAAAGGCTCGATGATACGATTAACGAGCGCAAAAGCGTCGTAATCGTACCATCGCTGCGTCGGCGTAATCCATAATTACGCTGACGCGACAGTCCGATGTTGTTCCTCGCTCCTGCGGCAGCACACATCGCTGTGTGTGAAGCCGCAGGAGCGAGGAACATCTCTTACCGGCGTCACTGCGGCTTCCGTAGAATATGCGGAAGGAAGGAGATGGGCGGGATGTTTACATCCCACTCATCTCCGCCCCGATTGGCCGCCTGGTGTGTGACGTCGCTATGACGCCGCACGACCCGCCCCCTTAACAAGGAGGCGGGTCGATGGCCAGAGCGACGGTCGCAGGACAGGTGAGTCCATGTGAAGCTGCCGTAGCGATAATGTTCGCTACAGCAGCTATCACAAGGATATCGCTGCTGCGACGGGGGCGGGGACTATCGCGCTCGGCATCGTAGCATCGGCCTGCGATGTCGCAGCGTGCAAAGTACCCCTAAGGGTACGTCACACTTTAGCGACGCTCCAGCGATCCCACCAGTGATCTGACCTGGTTAGGATCTCTGGTGCGTCGCTACATGATCGCGGGTGAGCTGTCAATCAGGCAGATCTCACCAGCGACCAGTGACCAGCCCCCAGCGATGCGTGGAAGCGATGCTGCGCTTGGTAACTAAGGTAAATATCGGGTAACCAAGCGCTTGGTTACCCAATATTTACCTTGGTTACCAGCGCACACCGCTTAGCGCTGGCTCCCTGCACTCCTAGTCAGAGTACACATAGGGTTAATAAGAAAACCGCTTTGCTTATTTACCCGATGTGTACTCCGGCTACGTGTGCAGGGAGCAGGGACTGGCAGCCTGAGAGCAACGGACGCTAGTAACCAAGGTAAATATCGGGTAACCAAGCAAAGCACTTCGCTTGGTTACCCGATATTTACCTTGGTTACAGCTTACCGCAGGCTGCCAGAAGCCGGCTCCTGCTCCCTGCACATTCAGATCGTTGCTCTCTCGCTGTCAAACACAGCGATGTGTGCTTCACAGCAGGAGAGCAACGTCCAAAAAATGATCCAGAGCAGTGTGTAACGAGCAGCGATTTCACAGCAGGGGCCAGGTCGCTGCTCAGTGTCACACACAGCGAGATCGCTGATGAGGTCACTGGTGCATCACAAAAACCGTGACTCAGCAGCGATCTCGCTATGTGAGAAGTACCCCTTAGTAGTTGCTGGAGTGTCATCTTTATGCTATGTGCGCCCGCTGCATCTAGAAACGCAGCCTGGGGTTCAAAAACGCATGCGTTTTTGATGCATTTTTGAGTTGAAATCTATATGTGGAAGGGCTCAAAAACACTTGCAAAAACACAAAGAATTCACATGCTGCAAGTTTGTGGTCACCACAAAGATGTAGCCAAAAAAACCTGCAACATGCAAACAGCAAAGATAAAATCTGATTTTGCTGGGACCCAAGCTGCACCCAAAAAATGTGTCAAAAGAACGCAGCGTGTACATGAGGCCTTAACTGAAGTGATATGTGCAAATGGGGCAGATTTAACAATAGGTTAAAAGACTTAATTTTGGGAATACCACTTTAACTATTGGACGGGTGCCGCTCACTCCCCATGCCCTATGTCCCTTGCCACTCTCATTTACAAATAATGTCAGATAACTTGCTATGCCAATTAGTCGCCAGGATTAAACAGCCATTCTGGTATGGTATTTCATAATACGTACACCTACCTCATCAGGTTTAACAAATCTATTAAATTATGTATAGTTTGTATTGTTAAATCTGGTGACAGATCCAAGTTAGACAAATCTCTATATTCTGGATGTTTTACAATAATGAACAGTTTTTAAGCACTACATTATCATGTTCTCATTGAGAACAATTATGGCACAATCAATGGCAAACCAAAGAAGATAGCCAATAGTGATGGGCAAACCCGAACTGTAAAGTTTGGGGTCCATAATGTATACCTAGTTTAAGTGCACAGACCTTGAAAAAAAGACTTCGAGGAAATCCATGTAACTGTTCGGGTTCAGCAACCTGGATAATGATAGACATTAAAAAAGAAAAACAATAAGGAATAAAGTAGGACCATTGTATTTACCGACCTTCCTAGTGGTTGTATCACTACTTACGGATCCACTCATTACCTCTTATACATGGTCACTGCTTCCCCTGCCCACCGTCAGTCCTACGCTCTGTGATTAGTTGCAGTCAGACCGCACCTCCAGCGTGTGTGACAGTGTCTGTGATTGGTGGGAATCTGCATCCCTATGGGGGTGTTAAAATAAATAAAAAAAATTGGCGAGGAGTCCCCCCCACATTGTGATACCCAGCACAGATAAAACAGACTGCTACAGTTTGCAGCCCCGAGCCGTGTGCTGATCTTGGCGGTTTTTCAGAATAAGATGGACCCTTGCAGTTTTTTAATTATTTAGTTTAAAAAAAAAGGTGTGTGGTCCCCCAATTTTGATACCTAGCTACAATAAAGTAGACAGCTGGGGGCTGGTATTTTTACCCCGGGCAGGCCCATGGGTATTGGGCCCTTCCCAGCCTAAAAATAGCAGCCCACAGCCTCCTCGAATTGTCGCATCCATTAAATGCGACAATTCGAGCGCTTTACCTGGCTCATCTCGATTGCCATGGAGCGGTGGCAATTGGGGTAATATAAGGGGTTAATGATAGCTAAGAGGGTAATGAGTGGCCCTGAAAGTAGTGATACAGCTGCGTGGGAGACTTGGTAAATATAACTGTCCTGCTTTAAGCCCTCTAGTCTTTTCTACCACCATTTTACAGCACAATGTTTGAGTTCCCGTAGACTTATATGTAGTTCGGTATCCAGGCAGATGTTCGGGTTCAAGTCCGGTCGTGAACCAGGTCCAGCTGGACCAGCCGAACCTGAACATATTTGCAGGTTCTCCCATTTCTAATAGTCAATGAAAAGTTGGCACGCCTTTGACAGGCATTCCACCAGCAGAGGAATCACAGAATGAAAGGGTTAGGGCATACGCACTGTGAAGATTAATACTGCTGTAGATTATTATTAGATGATTCAACCTCATTATTTTACGTAGGATATTAAACTGGACGGCAGAATTCCTTCTACTGTAATATTCAGGGCATTATTTCTGGCATACTGTAATTTTCTCGATGGTAATACTGACGTATTACTCTCCATGGGAGTTCTCACTAGAATTTTATAGATTCCTATGAATAATTTCTCTATACACTGGCCATTATCCCTGAGCTATTACACATTTTCAGTGACACACTCCTAATTGTCTGGCAACATTAATGCAAACTAAACCTTGATAGAATTAAATTTTACTACTAAGCCCCAACCCTCCATTGTAGATAGAATCCAGCATTGGCCGCCTTCCAAGCCATGGCCATTGTGCTCACAAAAAGCATGTATACACACTGCCCATGAAATACTTAGGACTCACCGGCTCAATCTTCTGTGCCCATACAGGGTTATGTTTAAAGCACACGGCTTACTAGAAAGCTGAAGTCCAAAATTTGTTCAGTGGAAAGACAACAATGTTCTGAAGCGGAATAGTGCTTCATCCAATTGTGCAGGATGGGAAATTCATAAGCATGGAGGACCACTGTCGATCAGATCCAATCACACAAACCTACTAGTTCCAGACTTAGGCCTAAGTCACACGGCATGAAAATCAGAGCGAGTGGAGTGTGATAAACCATCGCATTCCACTCAAACCAATATTAGCCTGTGTGTCAGCACACATGAGTGATTATTTATTCAGCCCTAATCGGACCGAGAAAACAATCGCAGCATGCTACGACTGTAATGCGATCCTAGATTCTATCGCACCCATTCAAGTCTATGAGGCGAGAGAAAAATCACACTGCGCTCACAGTACACCGGTGTACCGCGAGTGCAGGGCGAGAATGGCAATAGCCGGCAACGGAGGAGAGAGGGAGAGAAATCCCTCCCTCCCCTCCTCAGCGATCGGACCTCAGTCGCAGGGACACTCGCATGACACTCTGCTCCCGCAGTGCTGCCAGTGTAAGCAGAGTGTCATGCGAGGATCGCAGTAGTGCCCCGTGTGGCCCCGGCCTAAGACTAGCAGCGCTTCAAGCCTGTGTTCATAGATACATACATAAGAACGCAAACCAAGAATGAGGATTGAAGGAACACTATGCTGATAAACACTTACACTGGGATATTTCTTGGGGATGAGAAAAAGTAAATTGTCCATGTCAACTTTTAACTACAATACGATTATATAAATGGGCAGGCAAAAAAACATTAATAAGGGGAGATACCAGAGAATCACCAATGAGCCATCTGCAGAATGTACATGACACATAGATGAATCTTTAATTTGGGTAAAGCCATGGAGTGGCAGCTGCACAAAGTGAAGACACAGCAGACCATATTTGCTTTACAAATTGGCGCGTTGGCAGATACTTGCAAAAGATGTATGCACCTGTCCTAGCCACAAGTATCATGCACCTGTCCTAGCCACAAGTATCATGCACCTGTCCTAGCCACAAGTATCATGCACCTGTCCTAGCCACAAGTATCATGCACCTGTCCTAGCCACAAGTATCATGCACCTGTCCTAGCCACAAGTATCATGCACCTGTCCTAGCCACAAGTATCATGCACCTGTCCTAGCCACAAGTATCATGCACCTGTCCTAGCCACAAGTATCATCCACCTGTCCTAGCCACAAGTATCATGCACCTGTCCTAGCCACAAGTATCATGCACCTGTCCTAGCCACAAGTATCATGCACCTATCCTAGCCACAAGTATCATGCACCTGTCCTAGCCACAAGTATCATCCACCTGTCCTAGCCACAAGTATCATGCACCTGTCCTAGCCACAAGTATCATGCACCTGTCCTAGCCACAAGTATCATGCACCTGTCCTAGCCACAAGTATCATGCACCTGTCCTAGCCACAAGTATCGTGCACCTGTCCCAGCCACAAGTATCGTGCACCTGTCCTAGCCACAAGTATCGTGCACCTGTCCTAGCCACAAGTATCGTGCACCTGTCCTAGCCACAAGTATCGTGCACCTGTCCTAGCCACAAGTATCGTGCACCTGTCCTAGCCACAAGTATCGTGCACCTGTCCTAGCCACAAGTATCGTGCACCTGTCCTAGCCACAAGTATCGTGCACCTGTCCTAGCCACAAGTATCGTGCACCTGTCCTAGCCACATGTATCATGCACCTGTCCAAGCCACAAGTATCATGCACCTGTCCAAGCCACAAGTATCATGCACCTGTCCCAGCCACAAGTATCATGCACCTGTCCTAGCCACAAGTATCATGCACCTGTCCTAGCCACAAGTATCATGCACCTGTCCAAGCCACAAGTATCATGCACCTGTCCAAGCCACAAGTATCATGCACCTGTCCCAGCCACAAGTATCATGCACCTGTCCTAGCCACAAGTATCATGCACCTGTCCCAGCCACAAGTATCATGCACCTGTCCTAGCCACAAGTATCGTGCACCTGTCCTAGCCACAAGTATCGTGCACCTGTCCTAGCCACAAGTATCGTGCACCTGTCCTAGCCACAAGTATCGTGCACCTGTCCTAGCCACAAGTATCATGCACCTGTCCTAGCCACAAGTATCATGCACCTGTCCAAGCCACAAGTATCATGCACCTGTCCAAGCCACAAGTATCATGCACCTGTCCCAGCCACAAGTATCATGCACCTGTCCTAGCCACAAGTATCATGCACCTGTCCCAGCCACAAGTATCGTGCACCTGTCCCAGCCACAAGTATCGTGCACCTGTCCAAGCCACAAGTATCATGCACCTGTCCTAGCCACAAGTATCATGCACCTGTCCAAGCCACAAGTATCATGCACCTGTCCAAGCCACAAGTATCATGCACCTGTCCCAGCCACAAGTATCATGCACCTGTCCTAGCCACAAGTATCATGCACCTGTCCTAGCCACAAGTATCATGCACCTGTCCTAGCCACAAGTATCATGCACCTGTCCAAGCCACAAGTATCATGCACCTGTCCCAGCCACAAGTATCATGCACCTGTCCCAGCCACAAGTATCATGCACCTGTCCAAGCCACAAGTATCATGCACCTGTCCAAGCCACAAGTATCATGCACCTGTCCCAGCCACAAGTATCATGCACCTGTCCCAGCCACAAGTATCATGCACCTGTCCCAGCCACAAGTATCATGCACCTGTCCAAGCCACAAGTATCATGCACCTGTCCAAGCCACAAGTATCATGCACCTGTCCAAGCCACAAGTATCATGCACCTGTCCCAGCCACAAGTATCATGCACCTGTCCAAGCCACAAGTATCATGCACCTGTCCCAGCCACAAGTATCATGCACCTGTCCTAGCCACAAGTATCATGCACCTGTCCCAGCCACAAGTATCATGCACCTGTCCTAGCCACAAGTATCATGCACCTGTCCCAGCCACAAGTATCATGCACCTGTCCAAGCCACAAGTATCATGCACCTGTCCCAGCCACAAGTATCATGCACCTGTCCTAGCCACAAGTATCATGCACCTGTCCTAGCCACAAGTATCATGCACCTGTCCTAGCCACAAGTATCATCCACCTGTCCTAGCCACAAGTATCATGCACCTGTCCCAGCCACAAGTATCATGCACCTGTCCTAGCCACAAGTATCATGCACCTGTCCTAGCCACAAGTATCATCCACCTGTCCTAGCCACAAGTATCATGCACCTGTCCTAGCCACAAGTATCATCCACCTGTCCTAGCCACAAGTATCATCCACCTGTCCTAGCCACAAGTATCATGCACCTGTCCTAGCCACAGAATTTTGCTTGTAAAACTGCCGATCACCTGCACAACTGTGCAAACAATCCATCTGAAATACAGTGAAAGGGCTGCAGAGCCGAATCAGCAGTCAAACCACCACAATAATGAACATATGCCACATTCTAGCATTTTAGAAGAGGAATAAATTGTTTGAATGCATAATCCGAGATCGAATCAACTTGGGTAATGCTGTAAAGTAACAAAGATAAGCATTAGTAACATGTTGAATCCCCGGCACAGACTCTGCTGATCTGTGTTACGGGTCTGCAGTTGCAAAATCCTTTATGTCACAAGCTTTAGGACACATTCATGGGTCCGTGAAACACTGTTCTTGTGATGTAGTGGGTTTTCCAACCTGAACTCAACAGTCCATATGCAGTTTGAGTTAGAAGAGCTGCAGCCAGTCCATGCAACACGGTTTGCACATGGACTGTGTTTCATGGATGTCCGAATTCACCTTTAGCTGTCTTGTGCTCTCTACCTTAATAGGGACTCTGCAGCACAGAATGACTGTACAAACCAAGTCCAGGCGCTCGGTGCACCATGGCGGGGAGAATCATTTAACTGCACTTTCCCACCATCTCTACCCACCCTCTTTGATTGACGGCTCTGGCTTCATAGAGCCAGAGAAGGATAGAGATGGAGGGAAAGCAACTAGGTAGGAAAGGGCATTTAAAGGGAACCAAACATCAGCATTTTCCTATATAAGGTGCAGCCAGTGCAGTACTGACACTATCAAGCACAGGCTGTACATACGATTAGTGGGCAGCTCGGGTGTTTAGGCAGCGAAATCCAACTTTATAAAGTTTGAAATTTCATGCACTTTTTGATTGACGTGTGCGCCTCGCTGCTAATGTCCGCGTGTGTTATGCACGTGTATCCCCGCCCCCCCCCCCCACCCCTCCCGCCGTCTGTTCCTCCCTCTCTCTGGTCGTTTGTAAATTTCTAATCTTCAGTTACACGGCGTCGGAGTTAGCGCCTGCGCATTGCGCTCATCTCCGGCGCCCTGTTTCTGAAGCCCACAGTATTATGGTGCATGGGAGGGCAGTGCATGAGAGGGCAACACATGCGCCCTCGCTTCTTCAGATCTGTTGTGACCGCGGGAGCGCGCGCGGTCACAACAGGACTGGAAAACAGCTGATCTTACCGATTAGCTGCAGCAGACGATATTGTAGGAGACGTCTGCTGCAGCTAATCAGGGTAGGATCAGCTGTTTTTATATGGTCCTGCTCATTATATGATGAGACCTTATGGTACAATAATAATTTATAACATAGTGTAGGGACCTCCCTATAAAAGTTTGCCTTGACGGGGCAGGGGGGCTCAAATCATTGATCAATCATTTGCAAAAAATCTCATTGAATTGTTACAGTAGGAATTAATTTGTGAATATTACACTTTTTATTTTCTTATTGTTGCATGCCATTCATAAGCAGTGCTGGCTCCCCTCTTTGTGTTTGTCTTTACATACTCAAAATCAGCCCTCTTTTAATTTAGGATTTCGCACTCCTATGAATCACTAACCTAATTCTTAGTTGTATAACCACAGTTCTTAGAGCTGCTTCACATCTATGTTGTATAGAGTCACCACCTTCTGCCTCCTGTCGCCTGTTATTCCAGCCCAGGATGCTGTGACTACATCCTACAATTTATTTGCATTTGTTGTCTGCCTCAAACGGCATTTTTGATGTCACCCCACAAGTGTTCTATTGGATTAAAGTCAGGTGATTGGCCTGGCCACGCCATAACCTCAATTTTGTTGGTCTGGAACCAAGATTTTCCTAGTTTACCGGTATGTTTAGGGTCATTGCCTTGTTGTAGCACACATTTCAAGGGCATTTCCTCTTCAGTGTAAGGCTATGTGCCCACGGACGCTCGTACCAGCGGATGTATCCGCAGATACGAGCGCATGTTTCCCGCAGCTGCCCGCCGGCGTCCGCAGCTATTGTTAGCTGCTAGATTACAGCGGAATAGCTGCGGGAAACATGCGGACATTTATGCGGCTTACCTGCGAACGTCCCGGCCTCTTATCTCCATAGCGGAGGGCCGGGACATCCCCAAGTAATTCCGCATGAATAATTGACATGCAATTATACATGCGGATGCAGACATCCGCAGCATGGTCGGCAGCCGCACTTTCCGCAGCGTGGACACAGCACTCCCCATGTCCTATCGGATAACATAGGGAGTGACTGTACATGCTAAAACTTGCCGATTTATCTGGAAAATCCAGAAAAATCCGCAGGTTTTCCATGGCAAAATCCGCACAAACAAGCTCCCGTGGGCACCTAGCCTAAGGCAACATGACCTCTTCATGTAATTTGAAATGTGAAAACTGGTCTATGATCCTGGTGTGCGGTAAATAGGCCCCACACCATAGTAAAAAAATCATGCCCATATCACGATGCTTGCACCACCATCCTTCACAGTGTACTCTGGCTTATATTAAGAGTTTGGGGGTCGTCAGATGAACTGTCTGTGGCCCTTTGATTTAAAAAGTACAATTTTACTTTCATCGGTGCACAAAATGTTTCTCCATTTCTCTTTAGGCCAGTTGATTGGTTCTTTGGCAAATTGTCTCCGCTTCAGTATACGGTATGTCTTTTGTAACAGTGGGACTTTGCGGGGACTTCTTGCTAATAGATTAGCTTCATACGGGCGTCTTCTAAAGGGTGCTTTACACGCTGCGACATCGCTACCGATATATTGTCGGGGGTCACGTCATTAGTGACGCACATCCGGCGCCGGTAGGGACATAGCAGCATGTGACACCAAGGAGCAACGATCGCAAAATCGTTCAAAAACGGTGATTGTTGACATGTCGCTCCTTTCCTTAATATCGCTGCTGCCACAGGTCCGATGTGGTTTGTCGTTCCTGTGGCATCACACATCGTTATGTGTGACACTGCGGGAGCGAGGAACATCTCCTTACCTGCGTCTACCGGCAATGAGGAAGGAAGGAGGTGGGCGGCATGTTCCGGACGCTCATCTCCACCCCTCCACTTCTATTGGCCGGCCGCTTAGTGACGTCGCTATGACGCCGAATGCACCTCCCCCTTAGAGGGATTGTTCGGCGGTCACAGTGACGTCGCTGACAAGGTATGTGCGTGTAACGCTGCCGTAGCGATAATGTTCGCTACGGCAGCGAGCACCAAATGTCGCACGAACGACGGGGGCGGGTACTATCGCGCTTGACATTGCTAGCTATCGCTACGATGTCGCAGTGTGTAAAGTACCCTTAACTGTCAATACTCACAGGTAACTTGGAACGGTCTTTGATCATCCTGGATCTGATCATTGGCTGAGCCTTTGCCATTCTGGCTATTCTTCCATCCAATTGAATGGTCGTCTTCCACGTCTCTGTTTTTGCTTTCCATTTTAAAGCATTGGAGATCATTTTAGCTGAGCAGCCGATCATTGTCTGCACTTCTTTATAGGTGTTCGCCTTTCCAAACAACTTTTTAAGCAAAGTACGCTGTTCTTCTGATTATATAGCACATGGGCTGGCTTCAACCTTAAATAAGAGCCACTGATTCACACCGAGAATGATTGACCACACTCATTGAATTCCACACTGCTATTATTTTAACCCTCCTCTTTCAATTAATATTCATATACATGGACTCAAAAACATCCAGATCATGAGTGTGGAGTCTGTGGGTTTTCTAAGAATCTTCTGCACCAATTAGGACATTTTTTGACATGTGGTAATATAATTTATACCAAAAACAGTGAATAATCTGGTCAGTCATATTGGACTGCTATTATTATATAACAGCCTTAGGCCTCATTTTGGCCAATAACACAGGGTGTGGATTGTGCATTAGGGATCTGCAGTAACGAACAGTTTAATGCAAGTGAATGAGGTTTTACAAAAAGTGACCTAGCAAATGGCTGCGATCTATCTCACAAATGAGCTCAGTCGGCTGCCTAGCAACAGGCAGAGGTGACTGCTCCGCTTCCGCAGGCTCTGGTGGAAATCCAGTGTGGTTACCTCCGCTACAAAATAATGGCGTACAGGTAGCATTGGGCATGTTACTATCACAGCCGCTTTACAGTTTGGGGGGCCAATGCCAGGCATCCTGGATAAAGATGCTGCAGATGCATACATTGATGTCAGACATAATTCGATGTATAGAATCTGCAGCAGATTCCGTGCCCCATTTCTTGGGAACTTAGAGCAGAGTAGTAAATGTATTTTTACATGACCACGTTATCTGTTTGTATCCTTATTTATGAACGAGTAAATACATCAAGTGTTAATCATATTGAACGGCGCACTCGAGCAGATAAGCGCTGCTGCCATATGCTTTACTACATTGTTTTAGTGCCATTGATTACCTCCAAATCAAACAAAACTGCACATGAACATGAACTGGGAAGACCATTGTGAGAGCGCAGTAATCCGGCGGCTATGAATTAGCCAGATCGGGATCATCCAGCCACTACTCACTGGAAGCATGTGTTCACAAGATCAGATCACACAGGACTACGGCGGCAGATCCAGCCAGGCTGACAATACCTGCAGGCGCTGCTGCCAGCCAGTGCCATGTCAGGACAGGTGTCACACAGGAACGATAACATGCAACTAATAGCCCATATTGCAGCATAGCCTGGATTACCAAATCTCACAGATATATTGTCTGCTGCTTATATAGCACTGGCAGATTCCACAGCGCAGTACAAAGACTGGCATCATATGACTTCCTGTAGCCAATGGTCACACAGTATAGGATTCTAATAATAAAAGTCTAAATATTGTAATGTATAATAAAAATGCTGTACACAGATTACAAACCTGCACACATCTACTACAGGGCTATCCTACTGTTATAGGGTATAATAGTGTCGCTTATAGGGAAAGTGAAAGAAACAACAGGAGACCGACAACTCTGACAACACAACAGGTGAGTTTACAGACAGCTGCACTGGCAGACACAGCAGGGAAGAACCTTCCATGGCCATCCAGATCGGGCCCAATCTCAGCAGGATCGGATGACTATACATTATGTATGCAGGTGTCAGGGTGGAAAGGATTGCGCATAGAGGTGAGAGCTTGTCCACTCAGGGTCTCCGTCACTATGCCAGGTACACAGGGCACCGGCCAATAGCCTGGCCTTACTTTATGTGTAGGCTTGGGCAGCGTGCCATGGCTTCTCCATGCCATCGCATGTGTCCTATGTGTTCTCTATGACCTGTGGATGCTTCTGTGCCACCGTAAAAATCATTTCCAGCTTTACCTGCCATCCTTACCTTCCAGTACTATGCCCAGAGATGCTTGTGCCCCCATAGAAATTCTTTCCAGCTTTACTGCCAAGCCTTACCTTCCAGTACTATGCCCAGAGATGCTTGTGCCCCCATAAAAAGCTATCTTGTCAGTCTACCCTTCCAGTACTATGCCCAGAGATGCTTCTGTGCCCCCATAATAATCCTCTCCAGACACCTCTGCCAGTCTAACCATCAAAACCAGTACTATGCCCAGAGACGCTTCTGCCCCAATTGAAGCCCTCTCCAGCTTTACCTGCCAGTACTATGCCCAGAGATGCTTGTGTGCCCCCATAAAAATCCTTTCCTGTCAGTCTACCCTTCCAGTACTATGCCAAGAGATGCTTCTGTGCCCCCATAATAATCCTCTCCAGCCACCTCTGCCAGTCTAATCATCAAAACCAGTACTATGCCAGGAGATGCTTCTGTGCCACAATAAATATCCTTTCCAGCTTTACCTGCCAGCCACCTCTGCCAGTACTATGCCCAGAGAGAACTCTGCCAGTACTATGCCCAGAGAGAACTCTGCCAGTACTATGCCCAGAGAGAACTCTGCCAGTACTATGCCCAGAGAGAACTCTGCCAGTACTATGCCCAGAGAGAACTCTGCCAGTACTATGCCCAGAGACGCTTCTGCCCCCATAGAAGTCCTCTCCAGCTTTACCTGCCAGTACTATGCCCAGAGACCCTTCTGCCCCCATAGAAGTCCTCTCCAGCTTTACCTGCCAGTCTAGCCACCCACTCTATGCCCAAGGCCGTCCTTACCTTCGCACTGCTGGCCGCCCAGCCCCCAGATGAAGTCCGTGCAGTGGTGGCAGAAGGTGGGCTTGGTGAGAGTGACTTTCCTGAAGCTGTGCCCTGGAGCCGCCGCTGGCGCCTGCCGGGGTACCTGGTGCTTGCTGCCAGGTGACGAGGGGCTCTGCTTCTGCTGCTGAGGGGGAGTCCTGCTCTTGCCACCCCCGAGCTTGGGACTAGAAGATGGGCTGCTGCTGTTGCTTCCCCCTCCACGGTGGCCCAGATTTCCAAACCTTGCTCTGGCTCCGTCTGCAGCCATCTCTCCCTCTCAGACAGGGAGGAGGGCCCAAGACACGCGCGGCAGACAAGGAAGCGACAAGGGGGGATCCTGGCACAGGGTCTGACGGTATTAATCCACAGAGGGCAGCCGAGACAACATGTCTGCGCCTCAGCAGTCAGCGAGACTGTGAGAGAGGACTCCGGGCTCAGGGCAGGCCCCGCCCACTACCGGGTGTCACTGAGAACTTGTGTGCCCGAGCGTGGAGACATTCCCACACCTAGAGCCTCCCCTCAGCGCAGCTGGGCAGCAACCACCACATGTGCCACTCCAGGGAAGGCTGGGGAGCAACCACCACATGTGCCACTCCAGGGAAGGCTGGGCAGCAACCACCACATGTGCCACTCCAGGGAAGGCTGGGCAGCAACCACCACATGTGCCACTTCTGGAGAGGCTGGGGAGCAACCACCACATGTGCCACTCCAGGGAAAGCTGGGCAGCAACCACCACATGTGCCACTCCAGGGAAGGCTGGGCAGCAACCGCCACATGTGCTACTCCAGGGAAGGCTGGGGAGCAACCACCACATGTGCCACTCCAGGAAAGGCTGGGCAGCAACCACCACATGTGCTACTCCAGGGAAGGCTGGGGAGCAACCACCACATGTGCCACTCCAGGAAAGGCTGGGCAGCAACCACCACATGTGCCACTCCAGGGAAGGCTAGGCAGCAACCACCACATGTGCCACTCCAGGGAAGGCTAGGCAGCAAACACCACATGCGTCACTCCAGGGAAGGCTGGGCAGTAACCACCACATGTGCCACTCCAGGGAAGGCTAGGCAGCAAACACCACATGCGTCACTCCAGGAAAGGCTGGGCAGCAACCACCACATGTGCCACTCCAGGGAAGGCTGGGCAGCAACCACCACATGTGCCACTCCAGGGAAGGCTGGGCAGCAACCACCACATGTGCCACTCCAGGGAAGGCTGGGCAGCAACCACCACATGTGCCACTCCAGGGAAGGCTGGGCAGCAACCACCACATGTGCCACTCCAGGGAAGGCTGGGCAGCAACCACCACATGTGCCACTCCAGGGAAGGCTGGGCAGCAACCACCACATGTGCCACTCCAGGGAAGGCTGGGCAGCAACCACCACATGTGCCACTCCAGGGAAGGCTGGGCAGCAACCACCACATGTGCCACTTCTGGAGAGGCTGGGGAGCAACCACCACATGTGCCACTCCAGGGAAAGCTGGGCAGCAACCACCACATGTGCCACTCCAGGGAAGGCTGGGCAGCAACCGCCACATGTGCTACTCCAGGGAAGGCTGGAGATCAACCACCACATGTGCCACTCCAGGGAAGGCTGGGCAGCAACCACCACATGTGCTACTCCAGGGAAGGCTGGGGAGCAACCACCACATGTGCCACTCCAGGAAAGGCTGGGCAGCAACCACCACATGTGCCACTCCAGGGAAGGCTAGGCAGCAACCACCACATGTGCCACTCCAGGGAAGGCTAGGCAGCAAACACCACATGCGTCACTCCAGGGAAGGCTGGGCAGTAACCACCACATGTGCCACTCCAGGGAAGGCTAGGCAGCAAACACCACATGCGTCACTCCAGGAAAGGCTGGGCAGCAACCACCACATGTGCCACTCCAGGGAAGGCTAGGCAGCAAACACCACATGCGTCACTCCAGGGAAGGCTGGGCAGTAACCACCACATGTGCCACTCCAGGGAAGGCTAGGCAGCAAACACCACATGCGTCACTCCAGGGAAGGCTGGGGAGCAACTACCACATGTGCCACTCCAGGGAAGGCTAGGCAGCAAACACCACATGCGTCACTCCAGGGAAGGCTGGGGAGCAACCACCACATGTGCTACTCCAGGGAAGGCTGGGGGAGCAACCACCACATGTGCCACTCCAGGGAAGGCTGGGCAGTAACCACCACATGTGCCACTCCAGGGAAGGCTGGGGGAGCAACCACCACATGTGCCACTCCAGGGAAGGCTGGGCAGTAACCACCACATGTGCCACTCCAGGGAAGGCTGGGCAGCAACCACCACATGTGCCACTCCAGGGAAGGCTGGGGAGCAACCACCACATGTGCCACTCCAGGGAAGGCTGGGCAGCAACCACCACATGTGCCACTCCAGGGAAGGCTAGGCAGCAAACACCACATGCGTCACTCCAGGGAAGGCTGGGCAGTAACCACCACATGTGCCACTCCAGGGAAGGCTAGGCAGCAAACACCACATGCGTCACTCCAGGAAAGGCTGGGCAGCAACCACCACATGTGCCACTCCAGGGAAGGCTAGGCAGCAAACACCACATGCGTCACTCCAGGGAAGGCTGGGCAGTAACCACCACATGTGCCACTCCAGGGAAGGCTAGGCAGCAAACACCACATGCGTCACTCCAGGGAAGGCTGGGGAGCAACTACCACATGTGCCACTCCAGGGAAGGCTAGGCAGCAAACACCACATGCGTCACTCCAGGGAAGGCTGGGGAGCAACCACCACATGTGCCACTCCAGGGAAGGCTGGGCAGTAACCACCACATGTGCCACTCCAGGGAAGGCTGGGGGAGCAACCACCACATGTGCCACTCCAGGGAAGGCTGGGCAGTAACCACCACATGTGCCACTCCAGGGAAGGCTGGGCAGCAACCACCACATGTGCCACTCCAGGGAAGGCTGGGGAGCAACCACCACATGTGCCACTCCAGGGAAGGCTGGGCAGCAACCACCACATGTGCCACTCCAGGGAAGGCTGGGGAGCAACCACCACATGTGCCACTCCAGGGAAGGCTGGGCAGCAACCACCACATGTGCCACTCCATAAAAGTTGGGTGAATGCCATAGAGTTCTGCCCACTTAAGTTCACGTAAATTTATATGGGAGTAAATGTATAGACTAATGGGCAGAACATTATAAAAACAACACCTTCCTTTTGACCAGTTTTTGAAAGACGTATGCATTTTTTCTCCATCATTCTCTACCGGAGCCATATTGAAGCTGACATGAATGCGTTTCACTACATCTACAACATATATATTTCTTGTCTGCGCCATTAAAAGCTGGTTGAGAAAGTAATAAAAGAGGAAAATGTGTATAGCGCTAAACACATTAGATAGCAACAGATGACGTATAGCACATCGAAATTCAAACACGTTCAATATACAGCTCTCGCCTTGCCTGGGTTTTTCTCCGTGTACATCCTACATGTATATTTTCACACGTACAAATTTAAAGTTGGCCTTAACCAAAAAAACTACAGATTAAGGATGTGTAAGAAATACAAAATTGTTGGGGGTCTAGCTGCGTCCACCACAGCAAAGTGGGAATTTGTCAAGGACGCATGAGCAGCTACACAAGTCTTTGGAGGAGACTGTGACCCCATAACTGCCCAACCTCCTCTCTATACAAACCCCTCACAGCATTTAGGATGGGGTAAAGGGTAGATCATGGCTTCCAGTGGTCAGGCTCCTACTGATTTCATATTAGCTGCAATAAAGGATTGTCGCCAGGATAGTAAGTTTTCCTATCTGTAGGACGTTCTGATCTCTGAATGTCCTACCACTGAGACCGCCATCATTCCTTAGAATGGTGCTAAGGAATGGAGTGGAAGTGTACATACTCAACCCCTGCTCCATTCATTCTCTATGGGACTGCCAGAAACAGCTGATCTGATCATTGTACTCCACTTTGCGTGGCAGCCCAAAGACAATAAATGGAGCAGAGATCAAGACAGTGTTCTGCTTAGCCATGTGCTCGGGGTCGAGGTAATCCCAGCACGCAGATCTCCAGTGACCATTACGTTATCCCAACCCAACCTGCAATATTCAAAACAAGAAAGCCTGCGGAGACACCATCACATGTTTCTCAACGCTGGCAGGAAACTAGCCAGGTCTTTCACCGGGAAGGAACAACTACGGGAAGGGCAGTCTCCAGTCAAGGAGACCACCTATGCCAAACATGGTATCCTTCCACAGACAGCTGTTTCGGGGTATTTGCCCATCATCAGTGTGGAGTAGGAAACTGGCTAGTGGGAGCAATGCCTAGTAGAAGACTACATAAGCAAGGATGGTTGACCTTAGGGAGATCAACATCCAACACCGCGGAGACACCATCACGTGTTTCTCAACACAGTGACACTAGAACAAGGCCCCTGGGGAAAATATGCAAAACAAGAATGCCGCGGAGATACCATCACATGTTTCTCAACGCTGGCAGGAAGTTAGCCAGGTCTTTCACCGGGAAGGAACAACCATGGGAAGGGCAGTCTCCAGTCAAGGAAGCCTCCTATACCAAAACATGGTATCCATCCACAGACAGCTGTTTCGGGGTATTAGCCCCTCATCAGTGTGGAATATTAAACTGGCTAGTGGGATCAATGTCTAGTAGAAGGCTACATAGGTAAGGATGGTTGACCTCAGTGAGATCAACATCCAACACTGCGGAGACACCATCACGTGTTTCTCAGTGCAGTGACACTAGAACAAGGCCCCCTAGGAAAATATGCAAAACAAGAATGCCGCGGAGACACCATCACATGTTTCTCAACGCTGGCAGGAAACTAGCCAGGTCTTTCACTGGGAAGGAACAACCATGGGAAGGGCAGTCTCCAGTCAAGGAAACCGCCTATACCAAAACATGGTATCCATCCACAGACAGCTGTTTCGGGGTATTAGCCCCTCATCAGTGTGGAATAGGAAACTGGCTAGTGGGAGCAATGCCTAGTAGAAGACTACATAGGTAAGGATGGTTGACCAAGAAGCAGGTAAGTAGGACAACGAGGGAACAGAGGAAAGGTAAGAAAAATATATTTTTTTTTGTATGTGAACAACGGGATATTACAGGATGGGACATTACTACCAGGGGGCAAGGGGGCAATATGGCCACATTACTACCAGAGCACAATATGGGCACATTACCACAGGGGACAATATGGGCACATTACTACCAGGGGACAATATGGCCACATACTATCAGGGGACAATATGGCCACATTACTACCAGGGGACAATATGGCCACATTACCACAGGGGAAAATATGGGCACATTACTACAGGGGGATAATATGGCCACATTAGTACTAGAGCACAATATGGGCACATTACTACCAGGAGACAATATGGGCACATTACTACTAGGGGACAATATGGGCACATTACTACAAGAGGACAATATGGATACATTTGTACAAGAGGACAATATGGGCACATTTCTACAAGATGGCAATATAGGCATATTACCACAGGGGACAATATGGGCACATTACTACAAGAGGATAATATATGGATACATTTCTACAAGAGGATAATATGGGCACATTACCACATGGGACAATATGGACACATTACCACAGGGGACAATTTGGGCACATTACTACAGGATGTGGACATTACTAAAAGATGAGGACCAGGATGGAAATATAACTACAAAATGTTGGACAAAATGACTATATGGTGGTAATTGTAAAATTATATTACTTACAAAAAAGGGATAAAATGTAAAAAAAAATCAAAATAAACAATGATTTTTTTTCCTATAAAAAGTATTTTTAATATACAAACTGAAATAAAAAAAGAGCAAATTTATTATAATAAACAGGTAAAAAATGTTCAAAAAATGCGTTCAAAAGGTGTATAGGAAGAAATATGCGATCACTAAAAATGTCACTGGGTTCAGTAAAGAATGTGGCCCCCGAAATATTTTTTTTTCTCTATGTGCGGCTCTTATACTCAGCCAAGTTTGAGACCCCTGTTCTCAGGGGTGTCTTTAGTCTACCCAGCTGTATACATCAAGAAAGCAACGTCACATTAGTAAAGACCATATGTAGTACTAATTACAAAGGCCCATATTTATGGAACAGTATGATGTTTTATTTTTAAAAATTCTCAAAATATGGAATACATGGGAGCAGCAAGAACAACATATGAGCAAAACCTGGTTACATTTGACCTGGGGACAAGTCCGCCCCAAGGTACAGATGTTACAATATTTTACACAACAGACTAGAGAAATTGACACAATTGTCATAAATGCTATGACAGGTTTTGTTTTTGGTCTTCTGAGTGATATAACAGACACAAATCAGAGGATGACCTATTACAAAAGAGATAATGTAGCTAGACGGGTTCTAAGAGAAAATCCAGTTAAGGCTATGTGCGCACACTATAGTTTTTTCTTCAGCAAAAAAAGCACCCTCTGGCAGAAAAGTGCACCTCTGGCTGGAAAAACGCATCAAAAATTGCATGCATTTTTGCAGCGTTTTGGGGGGGGGGGTTTTGTCGCCGCATTTCGGTGCGGTTTTGACCATACGTTTTTTCACTATATTCAGTGGAAAAACGCAGAAAAGAGTAACATGCTACTTCTTTTTTCTTAAACAAAAACTGCAGGCAAAAAAAGAAGAAACGTGCGCACAGCCTTTCTGAATTCTCATAGACTTAGCAGAGGAAGGAAATGCATGCAGTTTAGGCCCTCAAACTACACCAAAAACTACATCCAAAAACGCAGCAAAAACTATAGTATCCGCACAGGGCCTAAAATGGTCTTCTACATATACATGTGAGAAGATGACATTAGTGAAGCATGTGATCTCAGACCCCCACTTATATCCAGAATGGAGAGACTTTAGAGCATTGATCTGAGACGTCTGTTACTGTCAATCTGACGACATCCTAAGAAAAAAAAGACTTTCGGAATCAATGACATTGTGATGAGAGAACTGTGCCAGAATTCCAGCTCTAGAAATCTTTGAGCAGTACCTGGGGATTAATTACAGTCCTTATATTGTTAAAATCTATGCTTCATTCAGATGTCATTTTTTTCGTACAAGTGCTATTTGTGTTTTTCATGTATAGCATGGGGCTGTGTCATGCTGACGGGTGAGGACCCACTGAAGGGGCGTAACTAAATGCTTTCTGGGTCTTCACCAAAGCCTCTGATTGTGAGGATGGTCTGGGCTGCTGGTAGACACCAAGTACTACTCCAGGGCAGTCCCTGATACTGCAGCAGCTGATTGGAGGGTCAAGGACACAGGTACGGGTGGGCAGGTAAGATGGAGTTAGAGTAGTAAGTAAGAATTGGTACTGGAGACTGGCGTAATCAGCAGGAATCTATCACACAGTGTCTGGATCAAAACTCACCGAGTGTCAGGGCTAGATCTTACAATGTTCACACAGCAGAGTTGGACACTCCACACGATGCTTCTTTTGAATTGCACAGACAGACCCAGGAGTCAACCAGATGTGCTCTTGTGAATAATCAGGCTTGCATGCGTTCATTTTGCTAGCTGTAGATTGCTGCTTGAGTCACATGTTGCAGTAGACCTATCACAGTCGCCTCCATCCTTTTTAAGATAATGGAGCCTGTTCTCCCATGCCGATGATAGCTTTATGTGATTCCGTTCCTTGTGCTTTCTTATCCTGTTGCTGGTGAACTTCTGTGTGCTGTTTGGTGTGTTGTGGAAATACTCTTGTTGTCTGATTATTTCCTCCCTTCCTCTAGTTTCCTCCTGATCACTTATTGTCTATACCTCTGTGCGTAAAACATCGTCACCTTCAGATGTACCTTTGAGATCAGGGTCAGCTAGTGTTTCCTTTGCCCGAGTGCCAGTTTAGGCTCCCCTTTCTCTAGTTATCCCGTCACACCCTGTGACAGAATCGATACTGAAGACTGGCAGGATGAGTGTATAAGCTACGGGACAAAGCACACTAGGAATCTTATTGCTCAGGCACCTCCCTGCTGGTTCAGGGACCTTACATACACAAAGACTCCCAGCCATAGGCTGGGGTCACTTTAGGGTGTGCATGCTGTTCCTTTAAGAGGCCAGTACAATGCACATGCCCGAAGGATCTTACAAGAGACCAGCACAACAGGGAGGACATGGATGGCCAACTGTCCCGGTGAAGACATTAGCATGCTTGCCAGGAGGAGGCAGCGGGACAGTGCAGGGATGCAACATTACAGGCTGTTAACATGTCCGTGATTTTGGTGCAACAGGCAGTCCTCACAAAATCATGGAGTCTGATATTGATACGAATGTTGGATCAAAGTCAGCAATGCCAGTCTATGCGTTTGTGAGAAAAATCGTACAACACTTGGATAGCATCCAAGCGCGGTCCCAATTTCAGGGACTGCTAGACAAGAAAAGGATAGATAACTTTGTTTGTTTCCTCATTTGAGAAAAACTGATGACCCTCAGACCATACTCCAATCAAAGTCTGCTAAAAAAAAAATTGGTTAGTTTTTCTTGTACGTGAAAAATATGTCTAAATATGCCCTAAGGTGTACTTTGCACACTACGACATCGCAGGTGCGATGTCGGTGGGGTCAAATAAATCGAAAGTGACGCACATCCAGTGTCGCTGTCGACATCGGAGTATGTGAATCCTTTTTACTACGATTAACGAGCGCAAAAGCGTCGAAATCGTATGATCGGTGTAGCGTTGGTCATTTCCATAATTTCGAAAGGACCGATGTTACAATGTTGTTCCTCGTTCCTGTGGTAGCACACATCGCTGTGTGTGAAGCCGCAGGAGCGAGGAACATCGCCTTACCTGCGTCCCGGCTGCAATGAGGAAGGAAGGAGGTGGGTGGGATGTTTACGTCCCGCTCATCTCCGCCCCCCTGCTTCTATTAACCGCCTGCCTTGTGACGTCGCTGTGACGCCGCACGACCCGCCCCCTTAGGAAGGAGGCGGTTCGCCGGACAAAGCGACGTCGCAGGGCAGGTAAGTGCATGTGAAGCTGCCGTAGCGATAATTTTCGCTACGGCAGCTATCACAAGATATCGCAGCTGCGACGGGGCGGGGACTATCGCGCTCGGCATCGCTAACATCGGCTTGCGATCTCGTAGTGTACTAAGTACCCCTAAAGCCAGCTTTACACCTTACAATTAAGTGTGCAATCTCGTATGCGATGTGACACGCCCAGGTTGCATATGGGATCTTATGAGATCGCACGTAGGTCGTTCATTTGCTGTCACACGTGCGTTAGTAGTCTATGTTAAATTGATCAATTTTGTGTGCGATCCTTTTGATCATGTGTTCTGTGACGTATGCATTGGGCACCCTTTCTTTTTTTTATTTATTGACTTGCCAAGCGTGTGTAATGTGTAGGGATGCGTTTTTACTATGTCATCTGCCATTCAGCTCTGCTACATGGCCGATAACAGCAGACACAGACAGCCATGTAGCAGAGCTGAATGGCAGATAACAGCAGACGCAGAAAGAGCCGCACGATCTGAATGAACTCGGGTTAACTTCACCCGACTTCATTGTCATGCTGCGGCTCTGTCTGTGCCGCGTCCTGATTAGCGGTCACCAGTGAAGGACTCACCGGTGACCGCTAAACTCCTGAGTAACTGAATTGAGTAACCCTCTCTCATAATACTCACCGATCCCGATCCCCGGCGCGGCGCTGCACGGCATTCACACTGCTCCGGCGGCTTTTACTATTTTGAAAAAGCCGGCCGCTCATTAAACAATCTCGTATTCCCTGCTTTCCCCTCCCACTGGCGCCTATGATTGGTTGCAGTGAGACACGCCCCTACGCTAAGTGACAGGTGTCTCACTGCACCCAATCACAGCAGCCGGTGGGCGTGTCTATACTGTGCAGTGAAATAAATAATTAAATAATTAAAAAAAACGGCGTGCGGTCCCCCCCATTTTAATACCAGCCAGATAAAGCCATACGGCTGAAGGCTGGTATTCTCAGGATGGGGAGCTCCACGTTATGGGGAGCCCCACAGCCTAACAATATCAGTCAGCAGCCGCCCAGAATTGCCGCATACATTATATGCGACAGTTCTGGGACTGTACCCGGCTCTTCCCGATTTGCCCTGGTGCATTGGCAAATCGGGGTAATAAGGAGTTATTGGCAGCCCATAGCTGCCACTAAATCCTAGATTAATCATGTCAGGCGTCTCCCCGAGATACCTTCCATGATTAATCTGTAAATTACAGTAAACGCACACACCCGAAAAAATCCTTTATTAGAAATAAAAAACACAAACATATACCCTGGTTCACCACTTTAATAAGCCCGAAAAAGCCCTCCCTGTGCGGCGTAATCCAGGATGCTCCAGCGTCGCTTCCAGCTCTGCTGCATGGAGGTGACCGGAGCTGCAGAAGACACATCCGCTCCTGTCAGCTCCACTCAGCTAATGAAGACAGCCGCGCGATCAACTGAGCTGTCACTGAGGTTACCCGCGGCCACCGCTGGATCCAGTGACACCTGTCACTCAGCGTGGGGGCGTGTCTCACTGCAACCAATTATAGGAGCCGGTGGGCGGGGAAAGCAGGGAATACGAGATTGTTTAATGAGCGGCCGGCTTTTTCAAAATAGTAAAAGCCGCCGGAGCAGTGAGAATGCCGTGCAGCACCGCGCCGGGGATTGGTGAGTATGAGAGAGGGGGTAAGAGGGATAGACTGACATGGACAGAGAGAGAGGGACAGAGATAGTGACCGACTGACAGAGATTAGTGCATGACAGACATTGTGAGGCGCTTCAGAACGCAGCTTTTCAGCTGCGCTCTGAAGCGGACCTTTTTTAAGCGCGGTACAGAGCGCACACCTGCGCACATAGCCTCAGACATCACAATCGTATGAGGGATGTCACACGTTTCAATTGACTAGGTTCATACAACAAACGTCCAATGTATGAGGAATAAACGACGTGTATGCGATCACCGTATTTTCGTTCAATCTTGATTGCACGTAGGTGTCACACGCAAATACGTCACGAACGATGCAGGATGTGCGTCACTTACAACTTGACCCCAATGACGGATTGAAAGATTTATTGAAGCGTGTAAAGCGGGCTTTGGACTACTAAGTGTCTTCTTTGATATTTGACAATAATATCCATAGCTTTATTTTAACATTAAATCCTTTTTCCAATATGTGTTAATTAAAAAGTCCCTAATGTTCTCACACTACTCTATCTGACTGCGTCATTTTAATTTTTTTCTATTACTTCCTTTGTGATGACGCTTCATTTGAGAACCCCAATGCATGCTG
Organism: Anomaloglossus baeobatrachus; assembly: GCF_048569485.1. NCBI lineage: Eukaryota > Metazoa > Chordata > Amphibia > Anura > Aromobatidae > Anomaloglossus > Anomaloglossus baeobatrachus. The sequence goes on along the minus strand of NC_134353.1, from coordinate 493,189,626 downwards.
TGATACTCATCATCAGGGAGAAGAGAATGGGGTCACTGCCACAGCCTCTGCTCCCATCTTGCAATGAAGCGTCATCAGTGACATCCATTTCAGAGGCTGAGTTAGTCCCTGCACTACTGAGCATGCATCAGTTGTCAATTCCTATGGAAGCCCTGTAGATTCTTGTCACCAGCGTCGGACTGGCTACCGGAGGAATCTCCAGTAATGCCAGGCCTGGATTCAGTTACCTGCATTGCACTCCGGAGCTCTCACCTGAGCTCCAGAGTGCAGCCTAGACTGAACCACGAGTGCCGAGTGATTGAATCCCTGGCAAACTCTAACGGGGGCTTTACATGGTAGCGATATCGCTAGCAATTTCTAGCGATAGCGACCGTGTAAGTACCCGCCCCCGTCGCGCATGCAATTGTTTGCGATCGCTGCCGTAGCGAACATTATCGCTACGCAGCGTCACACATACTTACCTGGTCGGCGGCGTCGCTGTGACTGCCGAACAATCCCTCCTTCAAGGGGGAGGGACGTTCGGCAACACAGCGACGTCACCGCAACGTCACTAAGTGGCCGGCCAATCAAAGCAGAGGGGCGGAGATGAGCAGGACGTAACATCCCGCCCACCTCCTTCCTTCCTCATTGGGGCCGGCGGCAGGTAAGGAGACGTTCCTCGCTCCTACGGTGTCACACATAGCGATGTGTGCTGCCGCATGAGCGATGAACCACGACGCTAAACAACCCTTACCGATTTTTGACTTTGGGACGACTTCTCCATGGTGAACAATTTTCACCATTTTTGCGGTCGCCTAAGGTCGCTGGTAAGTATTACACGCTGCGATATCGTTAATGACGCCGGATGTGCGTCACTAACAACTTGACCCCGGCGACCAAACATTAACGATATCGTAGCGTGTAAAGCCCCCTTTAGATCAGTTCAGGCTGCAGGTGAGAGCTCTGGAGTGCAATGCAGGTAAGGCTGCTTTCACACATCAGTTATTTGCCATCAGGCACAATCCGTCAAAAACCTGAAAAAATGGATCCGGCGTCTGTTGCCGCTGGATCAGTTTTTTCCCCCATAGACTTCTATTAGCGCCGGATTGTGCCTGATGGCCTTGCATTCCATCCGGCAAAATTGTCTGGCAGCCGGATGGAACGCTGAGGGGAATGTTTTTTGTCTCCGGTGAAAAACCGTATTGCGCCGAACAGCATGTTTTATAATAGAAGCCAATGGACGCCGGATCCGGCGTAATGCAGCAAAAACCAGATACGGCCACCGTTTTTTTGAACTGAGCATGCTCAGTATCATAACGTTTTTTTCAAAAAACTGAAGGAATTAATGGAAAAAACTGATGCAACTGATCCGTTTTTTCGCCGGATCCGTCGAATCAGTTTTTTCGCCGGATCGTACTTGATGCCAAAAAATTGATGTGTGAAAGCAGCCTAACTGAATACAGGCCTGGCATTACTGGAGATTCCTCCGGTAGCCAGTCCGACGCTGCTTGTCACTGTGCACTATTTTTCTCAGTGGACAGTGACAATGCGCTCCTCTGATCAGAAATGACAAGTGGGTAACAGACTGTACTGTGAGTATGCATTTGTCACGAGGATAATGTAGTAACTGGGAATAGGGGCTCCTAAACTGTCCCTCAGGCTATGGAGTCCTGACTGTCCCTTATCCCAGAGGTATTTCTGAAAGTGAAAAGGTCGGGATCGCCAGCGTAGTCCTGACTCCTGATCAGCCTTAGGTCTAATTACTCCTTCACCCCCAAACCAGGAGAGGGCAGGGACTGGAATAGTAAATCCCACAAAGCAAGGCAGATTGGGGAAACCTAAACTCAAACTCAGAGTAATCACTCATAGAGTTATAGATAAAATGTGCTCAGGTGGAAATAAAGAAAAGGAAGAAAATAGTCAAACAAAAAATAAGAATTAGACCTACTGTCACGCTCCCCAGCTCCCGTGTCACGCTCCCCGGCTCCCGTGCCACGCTCCCCGGTCCTCCGCTCCACAGCCTCCTTGCCTCCTATCCCTCACCTGCGTCCTCCAGGCGTCCTGGTCCCCGCTCCCGGCACCCTTCCGCAACTCTGAGCCCTCTGCCGGGCACTCCTGCTTCTTGTGCACCGCTTCCTGCCCTGGCTTCTGGCACCCGGGCCTCGCGCATGTGCGTTAGGGCGCACGCGTGGTCATTGACCCTTTCTTAAAGGGCCATCGTCCACTGACAGGATATTACACACACAGGTACAGGGTATAAAGGGGTTTCCTTTCCAAGTGGGCGGGGCCTGTTCTTCGTGTTTAGTAAGCTAGGAGTCAGGTCCCCCTGTGCCTTGTCCCGTACTGACTTATCTGTCTTGTAGAGCCACTCCTGCCACGCCAACCGGTCCTGACGGTTCCAGAACTCCGGACGGTGACTGCCAGCCATCTCATCAGTCCCTACCGTCTCCGATCCCTGGATCCGTGTGGTGACCGACCTCCTCGCTCAGCTAGTTCTGGATTCTGCCTGGCCTCCGAACCTGAGCCTCGTCACCCGGACTACCTTCAGAGACTCTGTGGTCCCAGGGACTTCTTCACTCCGGTCCTCTGAACGGACTGTCCTGCTACCCGTAGTGCTCCGGCTACCGGGCACCTTGCCCTCGGTGGGGTGCTCAGTCCAGTGGATCCACCTCCTGGGCCTACCCATCCTCCTGGTCCTAACACCTACCAGTAATGATGTTTCCAGGAGTCCGTCATGACAGCACCACCGGAGGTTGCTCCCCTATCCTCTGTAGGGACAGTTAAAACCCCTCCCATCCCAAACCTACTCAGTGACTTTCCAATTACCACTGCAGGATGGGTACAACGCCATTTTATTTGAACCAAAACAGAAAAGATACGATGTGTTTGCGATCAACGGTTTTGCGTTCAATCCTGATCGCACGTAGATGTCACACGCAGATACCTCACAAACGATGCCGGATGTGCGTCACTTACAACTTGACCCCAACGACGGATTGTGAGATATATTGAAGCGTGTGTAGCGGGCTTTAGTTGCCTCCAGATAGGCCAACAGTACACTGCGCACATCCAATGAACTAAGCTCGTATTCTCTAGGAGTAGCAGGATTGGTGCAGAAAGACGGAAGAACAATCCTAGGCACAGTCTCCCACAAGGCCACGTCCTCCGGATTGAAAGGAAGACGGGACTTAAAGTCTCGAGGGATGAAGAGACTATGTTCAGTATTTTCCCACTCTTCCAGGATCATGTTCTTGAGCTGGGAATTGACCGGAAAAACTCTAGAGCGTCGGGAGTGCAGTCCTGCAAACATTTTATCCTGCACCGACGCAATTTCTTCAGGTTCGTCCACCTGCATTGTGTGCCTGACCATCTTAAGCAGTGTGTCCGAATCTCCGGAATTGAAGATATATCTCTTCCGGTCCACTGCTGGGGATGAAGAATGGCTAAATCCGTCATTCGAGGAGGATAATGAGCAAGAGCCCTCCTCTTCGGAGGACAAGTCCATTTCCCGTCGAGGTCTCTTATGGGTCTCCAGGGAGGTGGAAGAGGATGAAGTTAGGGAAACCACGGAAGCCTGAAGTTCCTCCCGAATCATGCTTCTCATATGTGCCAGAAGGGAGGATTGTTCATCATTCATGATGTTAGCAATACAGGCTGCACATAGATCATTAACATAGGAGGCTGCCAACTTCACATGACAGACAAGGCAGCGTTTTGATTTAGAAGCCACCTTCTGGCCGGCCGACCTCTTTTGTGTTGGCACTGGTGAGGAGTCCCTGCCCTAAAAACACAGATAATGCATAATGAGGTGGACATGCTAAAACTGGCTGCCAGGCGAGTTTAAATCAGAAAACTGCCTTACATGGACCAGGAGAGAACCCAGGGGGGCTTCAGGCCGGGTGACATCATCCATGACTGAAGAAACAGCACAGAATACACAGTGCACCCTGAACCCCCCTTTATACAATACCGTATCCTCAGCGTCCCTGGTCCGACCCTGCTGCTCTGTCAAATCTCCCACTCACGCCGCCGCTCCTGGAGTGACGCACCCGGAAGTAGAATGACGTGTAGTGCGGCTGTGCGTGTCCCGGAACTCACCGCACGCTGAAGCAGGGGACCAAGCGCTCCCGTGTTGGGAGATGCGGTCTGAGCTGGGAGCTCCTGCTTTACCAGCACGGCTGAGGGACCAGTTCGTCGGTTTCCGCCGGGGGATCCGCTTGACCGGTGAACAAGAAGCCTGTGCCCCCCTCTCCCTGGATCCGGTAAGACGGGCCGCTAGGTACGCGCTCTCCTGCATGCCCCTCTCCTGTGTAGGGACAGGAAAAACACTGAGTAAGTTTGGGATGGGAGGGGTTTTAACCTCTTGCGTGGTTCCTGTCCCTATAGAAGATAGAAGAGCAACCTCCGGTGGTGCTATCATGTAAGGACGACCTGGAAAGAGTATTTCCACAACACATAAAACTGTCTTACCACTTTTATGGCACAGTGAATGGCATAGAAAAAAACTTATTCCTGAGTTGCTGTTTCTTCTTGATTCTGCCTCACAAAAAGCAGGATAAAAATTGATAAAAAAATATTAAGTAGCCTAAAATGGTACCAATAAAAATTCCAACTGATCCCGCAAAACTCAAGCCCTCACATAACTCTGTTGCCAGAAAAATAAAAAAAAATATAGCCTTCAAAATTCAGTGATGCAAAAAACCTTTATTTTATAAAAAGCATTTTATAGTGTGCTAGTCACCAAACCTAAAAAAAATATCTAACCTGGTATCGGTGTAATCGTACTGACGGGAGGAATAAAGCCGCCTAATCATTTATACCGTAAGGTGAAAGGCATAAACAATAAATAAATTCCCAATTCTTCAACTACTATTGTGATATGATGTGATGTGATGTGAAATGATGTGTTCATTCTGCCTCTAAAAGATTGCAGTACGGCATGACTCATATTTATCCTGCGCTCTACGATTAATGCTTGCACCAGGGCTTACGTGTAAGGTTGCGTTCCCACAATCAGGAATAGCAGCGTTTTTTTACACAGCCCACTGCCCACTGTGCTTTTTCTCCGCAGCATAAATTGACATGTGACGTGGCTTCCTATCCTGTCAATTTTTGCTTGTGAAGATGTGTGTTCTCCAAAGGCTATGGAAAAACACTATAGCACACTTTACACGCTGCAACATCACTAGTATCGGCTAGCAATGTCGAGCGCGATAGTACCCGCCCCTGTCGTACGGCCGATATTGTGTGATCGCTACCATAGCGAACATTATCGCTACGGCAGCGTCACACGCACATACCTGCTCTGCGACGTCGCTCTGGCCGGCAAACCGCCTCCTTTCTAAGTCACAGCGACGTCACACAGCAGGCGTCCAATAGAAGCGGAGGGGCAGAGATGAGCGGGACGTAACATCCCGCCCACCTCCTTCCTTCCGCATTGCCGCTGGAGGCAGGTAAGCAGATGTTCTTCGCTCCTGGGGTGTCACACACAGCGATGTGTGACGCCGCAGGAACGACGAACTACATCGCTAATAAACAGAAAACGATTTTTTGATTCAGGACGACCTCTCCGCGGCAAACGATTTTGCCCGCTTTTACGATCGCTTAAGGTCGCTCATAAGTGTCACACACTGCGATCTCGTTAATGAAGACGGATGTGCGTCACAAACACCGTGACCCCGACGATAATTCATTAACGATATCGTAGCATGTAAAGCCCGCTTATGGCTCCCCCCCTCAAAAAAGAAATCCAGCAAAATCTGCACTCGCAAATCCAAATGCCCTTTCTATTCTGATCCCCACAATGTGCATAAACCACAGTTAGCATCCACATGTTTAACATTATTGTACTGAGGAGAGCCCGCCTAAATGTACGGGGTGCAGGTTTCCAGAATCACAGGCTGGGCACAATGTAAGGCACTGCAATGTACTGGGCACAACAAGGACTCATTTGCAATTTTCAATTCTGATACATTCACTGTTTTTTACATCATGGTTGTTTTCCAGAGACTATATTGTCACAACACTCATACTGTAGATGAATTACCAGGGGGTGTAATTTCCCATAATTGGTTTGTTGAGGGGATTTCCCCTGTTCTGGAGCTCTGCAAATTGAGTACGCAAACTATTCTATGAAAATCTGTATTGCAAAAATCAAATGGTGCTCCTTCCCTACCGAGCCCTGCCATGTGTCCAAACAGTTAATTTCCTCCTCCACATATGAGATATCAGCGTACTCAGGAGAAATCGCAGATAAATTGTATGGTGCATTTTTTCCTTTTACTTTTGTGAAAAAAACCTATTTGGTTAAAGTAACAATTTTGTGATAAAAATTTATTTTTTTGATTTCACGGCTCAGCGTTATAAAATTCTGTGACGCACTTTCCCACTTTGATATGCTATTAATTAGGTTAAGCGGGCTTTACACGCTACAATATATCTAACGAGATGTCGGCAGGGTCACGTCGTAAGTGACGCACATCCGGCATCGTTAGTGATATCATAGCGTGTGACACCTATGAACGAGCAGAAATACTCACCTTCTCGCTCATCGCTGACACGTTGCTCATTTTCTAAAAGTTAAATGTCCGTTTGTTCAATGTTCCCGAGGCAGCACACATCGCTCCGCCGGCAATGCTGAAGGAAAGAGGTGGGCGGGATGTTTACGTCCCCCTCATCTCCGCCCCTCCACTTCTATTGGCCGGCCGCTGTAACGCCGAACGTCCCTCCTCCTTCAGGAAGTGGATGTTCGCCGCCCACAGCGAGGTCGTTTGGAAGGTAAGTACATGTGACGGGGGGTTACAGCATTGTGCGACACAGGCAAGAAATTGCCCATGCTGCACAAACAATGGGGGCGGGTGCGATCGCAAATGCGATTGCACGATTAGTTGTAGCGTGTAAAGCAGGCTTTAGAAATAGTTGTGAGGAATGTTCTGCCTTATTGAATGCCAAGAGATGACATCTCAGATGTGTGACATGGGAGACATGGCCAGAGATGCTGTAGGCTGTGATATAAAATGTTTAGGCTATGCAGGCTTCTCACAGTAGTACAAGCGAGCAACATGTGGCCTGGTGTATTGAAAAACGGCTTCTGGGACTCTTTAGAGAAATGTCTGCATCACTGGTTCCAACACACAATCAAAATAAATCCAAGCTGTTAGTGTACCTGGAAAAAAGACTAGAGAGGCTACTGTTAATTATGGTACTCCACACTATACTCTCAGGATTAATACGAGTGTGAAGTTAACTTGTGAAGGCTTAGGCTGCTTTTACACTTTCGTCTTTTTTTCCATCAGTCACAATCCGTTTTGTGACTGATGTGATGGATGCGTTGGAGATTGTGGTACAACTAATAGGACGGATCTGTTAAAAAAAACAGATCCATTGTAGCACTTTGTACCTGGCAAAGAGAATCCAGCTGTGGCCGCGAGTAACCTAATTGATGTCACCGCTGACAGCGCGACTCACTTCAGTTGCTCTGTGGAGCTCACAGAGAGCGTTCGTGCTCTACTGCCGCTCCTGTCGCTTCCGATGTAGCAGAGCTAAAAGCGTCATGGGACCTCGTGTGGATTACGTCGAAAATGGAGGGGTATTTGGGGATTAATTAAGTGGTGAAAGAGAGTGTTTTTTTGTCTTTTATTTCAAATAAAGGATTTTTCGGTGTTTGTGTTTATTTACTTTCACTTACAGCTTAGTGATGAGGGGGTGTCTCATAGACACCTGCCATCACTAAGCTAGGACTTAGTAACAGCTATGGGCTGCCATTAACTCCTTATTACTCCGATTGCCACCACATCAGGGCAATCGGAATGAGCAGGGTAGAGTCCCGGGACTGTCGCATCCAATGGATGCGGCATTTCCGGGCGGCTGCTGGCTGACATTTTTAGGCGGGGGGACTCCCCATAACGTGGGGCTCCCCGTCCTGAGAATACCAGCCCTCAGCTGTGTGGCTTTACCTTGGCTGGTATCAAAGTTGGGGGGACCACATGCCATTTTTTTTTAAATGATTTATTTTACTGCAAGATATAGACCCACCCACCGGCGGCTGTGATTGGTTGAATGAGACAGCTGTCACTCAGCGTGGGTCGTGTCTGACTGCAACCAATCATAGGCACCAGTGAATACAAGATGAAATAATGAGCGGCCGGCATTTTCAAAAGCAGGAAAAGCCGCCGGAGCAGTGTAACAGCTGGGCAGCGCCACACAGCGCCGATGATCGGTGAGTATGAGAAAGGGGGTGTGAGGGAGAGACTGACCGACTGACCGACAGAGAGAGACCGACATTGACAGACAGAGAGACCGACAGACAGAGAGAGAGACTGACAGAGAGAGAGAGACCAACAGAGAGAGAGAGAGACTGACCGACAGACAGAGAGAGAGACCGACAGACAGAGAGAGAGAGATTTTTTAACCAGAAAGGAATTTACACATATGAGCATGCTCGGTTACTAAAAGACGGAACCGTCACCGGAATATGTAATTTGACCGATTCCGCTGCCTATAGGATTTCATTATAACAAACGACGGACGCCGACGCATCCGTCGCTGTCAATTTTTTCGCCTTACAGAAAAAACATTACATTCTGCATTGCTTCTGCTCTACGGTCAGTCACTCCATGACTGATCCGTCGCACAGCGGATGCAACGCAAGGCCATCAGTCACAATCCGTCGTTAATAGAAGTCTATGGGGAACAAACTGAATCCTGCAAAATATTTTGCAGGATCCCGTATTTACTCAAGATGACGGATTGTGACTGATACAAAAAGACGGAAGTGTGAAAGCAGCCTAATTCGTGGTATTGCCTATATGGTGTTCTGTAGCATTATTTGGAAATGGGAATAAAAGTGCTTCATCGAGGATATAAATTCTGCTAATCAGTGTGGGTCCCGTCCTAAGAATAGGTGATAACTAGTTTTCAAAGAAGAACCCCTAACTACAAACCACCATAATTGTATATCATACTTATGTTATGGGCACAGTAAATGTGCACAAGTCACCTGTTTTGTACAGTCGACTCTGCACTCTATTTAGAGATAACACCTAACAGATACAAGGGGCTGATGATAAGTCTTTGGCTTTATCCAGAAAAAAAACAGATAGGATGATGAAACTTTACATTTATTCCAGATACTCTCCACTGATGTGAACACACTTCTTACATCGGTATTCCAATTTCTGTAAGACTATCAAAAAGAAGGATTATGGTTGTGCTTCAAACCAGGCAGCCATGGCATCAGAAATGGTGTGACATTTGGTACCCTTGAGGTGTTTCTTCAGGTTTGGCAAGTCAGCAGTCTTCCCCATGATTGTGTAGCCTACTGAACCAGACTAAAGCCCCCGTCACATTTAATGACTTACCAGCGATCCCGAATATGATGCGACCTGGTAAGGATCGCTGGTAAGTCACTGGGAGGTCGCTGGTGAGATGTCACATAGTCAGATCTTACCAACGACGCAGTAATGATCAGCAACCTGTATAACGATCTCGGCGGGCATTGGGACTGTGTTAGGAGATCGTTGGTAGGCGTCAAACACAGCGATGCGTCCTGACTAGCAGGACATTGCCTTTGAACAAAATGGTCAAGAACATTCAGCAACGACTAGCGATCTCACAGCAGGGGCCTGATTGCTAGTGGGTGTCACACATAACAAGATCGCTGGTGGGATCGTTGCTGCGTCACAGAAACGGTGACGCAGCAACGATCTTGTTAGCGATCTCGTTGTGTGTGACGGGGCCTTAAGAGGCCATTTTAAATGCTTAGGAAGCCTTTGCTGGTGTTTTGTGGTAATTATTCTAATTTTCTGAGATAATGACTTCTCGGTTTTCATTGGCTTTAAGCCATAATCATCAACAGCAACAGAAGTAAACACATGGAATAGATCACTCTGTGTGTACTGACTGTATAATATATGTGTTTCCCTTTTTGCATTGAATTACTGAAATAAATTAACTTTTTGATGACATTCTAATTTATTGAAACGCACCTGTACAGTATGTGGTCAAATATTACTGTTAGGGTACATGGCTGGGCTTAAATGGGAAGTATTAATTTGTGCTTACAGCAGATGAAGGGTTGGATAGCAGATCTGAGCCAAGAAGTAAATGCAGATTGTAGTGTTAGGGTGAACTCTTAACCAGAGATCACTAGTTGCCTACTGCCTGGCCTAATTGGTGTGGATCGAGTGCATGCTTGAAAAATGAGATCAGACACAGTCGGATATTCATCTTTCCTCGACAGAAGTCAGCCCATGCTCTGCCTTTATTACAACTGAGCTTGCTCTGATATAACCTTGCAAAGGGGCATGTCCGGATGTGTTCATTGGTCAGTGGGTCAAACAATGTGTTAGTCCATGAGCTGATTGGTGGGCGTCATTGTAGGCGGGTCTATGACATCATTGGATGGATCCATGGTGATGGTGATGGGAGAGACGTCATCTGGTGGATCCATGCTGATGGTTTGGTCTGTGATGTCATCTGATCTTTGGGTTGGTCTTCTAGCTTGACCAGGGGTCTTCCCTTATATGGTATCTTCTTACATCTGGACATTCCTTGCATTCCAGGCAAGGTGTGGAGAAACAGGCAATGGCAGCCATCTTTATATCTGTGTCATGTATATGATCTGAAACCTGAATTATGTAAGGCAAATCGACATTTCCCACAATCCCTTGTCAAGAAGTTAATTAAGTATTTCATCTTATGGCTCTCCTCAACAGTAGAATGCTTAGGAGTTTGCAGAGAAGCCTGCTGGGAGAACTGATGAGGGCATGAGGCTATCTCAGAGTCACATGGAAACTAAATGCTAGCTTACGCGGGATTTACACGCTGCGACATCGCTAGCCAATACTAGCGATGGCGAGCGTGATAGCACCCGCCCCTATCGTTATGCCGATATTTGGTGATCGCTGCCGCAGCGAACATTATCGCTACGGCAGCGTCACACGCACTTACCTGGTCGGCGTCGTCGCTGTGACTGTCGAACAATCCCTCCCTCAAGGGGGAGGGACGTTCGGCATCACAGCGACGTCACTGCGACGTCACTAAGCGGCCGGCCAATCATAGCGGAGGGGCGGAGATGAGCGGGGCGAACATCCCGCCCTCCTCCTTCCTTCCTCATTGCTGGATAGCACACGGACATCATCCGTATCACATACGTGTCAACACGGACCCATAGGATGTAATGGGTCAGTGAGTACGTGATCCCAGAGCAACACGGACATGTAAGCGCTTTTTCTAAATGGACACACGTATGCACGGAACGTACACAAGCTCCGTGCAAAAATACTGATGAGCGGCTTTTAACATGAAAATAAATGATTCAACGTAAGCAAGCACGTGTTTCCGGTACGTGCAAAAAATGGCAAACACGGACCAGAGGCACGGATGTGTGACGGAGGCCTAATATAAAGTCAAAAACGCATGCGTTTATTTTGACAAAAAAGCATGTTTTCTGCATCAAAAAAGCATGTAAAACACTAGGATTTTGATTTAGGATGTGTTTTGAAAGTTCTCATTGACTCTAATGTTAGCAAAACGCTGCCAAAATGTCAAAAACAATTGACATGCTGCTTCTTTAAACGCTGAGTTTTTGCCAAATTTTCTGCAACTAAAACGCTGTGTTTTTAACAGCAAAGTGCGCACAAAAAAAAAAATCACAATTTCCCATAGACTTTGCTTGAAAATTAAAACGCATGTATTTTGGCATTAAAACGCTGCAGTTCAAAACGCTGCGGAAACGCATGAAAAAGTGCAAAGTGCGCACATGGCCTAAAGAGGTTGTAATACACGCATGAGCATCATGGACCTTTAAAAGAGCTGGTTATCAGTGTACAAAGAATAAATTCCCACTGATCTGATAATTATTGGCAATCCTGAGGATTGGCTATCGATGTTGTAAAAGCCCCTTAAATTTCTGTATAATGTAATGTTTGATAAATTTTTATTACACTTTCTGTTTGGTGAGCTTTATTTATATGATGCTTTACATATTTACATGGTTGTGTATTATGACTACTAAAGAAAATCAGGTACGTTGCAGTTCTGCATGACTACCTAGTATGTGCTGATGTCAGCTTGTTACAGAAGTGATAAGATCAGAGGCAGTTAATTTGTCTGGCCTTTCATTTCTCATGCCTGCTAGATTATGTGTGTCAGTATACAAACAGAGCATACTGTATATGTGATTTGTTATGCCTGTTCTCATAGTGAGTTGTACAAATTGAATGTCCATGGTAATGGGAAAGGTGACATATCGAAGTACACAAATATTGCCTAATCAAATCTCAACCTGAGAAATGATAAATTGTGTGTAAATATATATTTTCCATTTTTTTTCTCTTCGGTTAAGTTGCTACTTTTTACTTGTCTTTATTCCGTTTACACAGCAAGGAGCAAATAGTGATAAGTATATGACACAGGGTGAAAAAAACTAAATCTGCCTGACAGCTTAAGGCTAGGTTCACACACTGTGTTTTTTTGACGCTGCGTTTTTGTGCGTTTTTTGCGGCAAAAAACGCACAAAAACGCACCCGCGTCAAAAAAACGCAGTCAAAAACGCACGCGTTTTGCCGCGATTTGGTGCGTTTTTTGCTGCGTTTTTGCTCACTGCGTCTTTATGCGTTTTTTATCAGTGAACAAAAAAAAAAGGTCTGATGTCATTTCCTTCTTCAATATGTTCTTCATTCTCCACTAATGTATGCAGGAGAGCAGACAGCTGCAGAACTACAAGGCTCAGCATACTCCATCCAATAGTGTATGCAGGAGAGCAGACAGCAGCTGCAGAACTGCAAGGCTCAGCATGCTCCATCTAGGACTGTATGCTGGAGGGAGAGTCAGGGGGAGCAGACCTACAGGGCTCAGCATCCTCCATCCAATAGTGTATGCAGGAGAGCAGACAGCAGCTGTTGAACTACAAGACTCAGCATCCTCCATCCAAGAGTGTATGCAGGAGAGCAGACAGCAGCTGTCGAGGCTCAGCATCCTCCTTCCAGGACTGTATGCAGGATTTCTTTTCCCCCCCCAAACAAAAAAATTTACGTGGGCTTCGCCATATTTTTGTATGCTAGCCGGGTACAGCAGGCAGGTACGGAAGGAATCCTCTTCCTGTACATGTCACTTTACTACCCACCTCCTGCGTTTATAGCTGCGTTTTTGGTCTTAGAAACACACTAAAACGCACCAAAACGCACCTATTTGCGTTTCTCATTGCGTCTTTCAACATCCCATTGCACTCAATGGATGAAAAGTGCAGTGAAAAATGTGGGAATAATTGACATGCTGCGTTTTTGTGGCACCACAAAAACGCAGCTGAAAAAAAACGCTGTGTGCAGACAGCAAAAATGAAAACTCAGACTTTGCTGGGGAAGCAAAGTCATGCAGTTTTCTGAGCAAAAACGCACCCGAAAACTACGCAAAAATGCCGCGAAAAACGCACTGTGTGAACTTAGGTTATGTGCGCACAGTGCGTTTTTCGCAGCGTTTTTGCGCGTTTTTCGGGGGCGTTTTTGGCCTCAAAACTGCATGACTTTGCTTCCCCAGCATAGTCTATGAGTTTTCATTTTTGCTGTCCGCACACAACTGTTTTTTTAAGCTGCGTTTTTGAGCTTAAAAAAAAAAATGGACATGTCAATTCTTTCCTGCATTTTTCTGCGTTTTCCCCCCATGCAATGCATTGGAAAACCGCAGAAAAATGCAGAGATCAAAAACGCAGCAAAACGCAGCCAAAAACGCACCAAATCGCGGTAAAAACGCATGCGTTTATGATGCATTTTTTTGACGCGGGTGCATTTTTGTGCGTTTTTAGCGGCCAAAAACGCACAAAAACATAGCGTCAAAAAAAACGCAGTGTGTGAACTTAGCCTTACCCTAAAATAGCTGGGAATATTACCCCTTTAATGACTTTGCCTCATGAGGTCATACAGCTGTTCTTGAAGGTAAGGGGATGTGCCTTAATGGGGCTTTACACGCTGCGAAATCGCTAACAATATATCGTCGGGGTCACGGTGTTTGTGACGCACATCTGGCGCCGTTAGCGACATCGCAGCATGTGACACGTACGAGCGACCTTCAACAATCCCAAAAGTGGTTAAAATCGTTGATTTTGGAGAGGTCATTCAAAAACCAAATATTGTTGTTTGAGCACTAGCGATGTTGTTCCTCGTTCCTGTAGCAGCACACATCGCTGTGTGTGACACCGCAGTAGCGAGGAACATCTCCTTACCTGCGTCCACCGGCAATGCGGAAGGAATGAGGTGGGCGGGATGTTACGTCCCGCTCATCTCCGCCCCTCCGCTTCTATTGGCCGGCCGCTTAGTGACACCGCAGTGATGTCGTTATGACACCGAACGCACCTCTCCCTTGAGGGAGGGATTGTTCGGCGGTCACAGCGACGTCGCTGACCAGGTATGTGCATGTGACGTTGCCGTAGCGATAATGTTCGCTAAGGCAGCGATCACCACATGTCACACGTACGACGGGGGTGGGTGCTATCGCGCTCGACATCGCTAGCTTTCACTGGCGATGTCGCAGCGTGTAAAGCAACCTTTAGGCTGCGTTCACACGTGGCAGTCATGTTGCATTCCTTTGCTGCACTTGTGATAAAACTGCAATGTTTCTGTTTTTTACATTGTGGCAAAATATTGTGTTTTTATCTTGATTGAATCAAACAATTGTGACATGGATGTAATGGGCACAAATAAATGGTTGCCCTTGTAAAGCATGGGAGGGCTGCATCTCCCAAAACAAGGACCAATCCTTTCAAAATACCTTCTCATTATGTTTTTATGGAAAGGATCCTGAACAGTTCCTGGACCTTGTAGCAAAGTCTGTAACACAGAGCCAAAGCTTTAAAAGCATTTTATAGAGTTATTGTAAATTTCATTTTTATTGCATGAATCAATAGTACACATGAAAATAAACTGTAATATGTCTCATCACAGAAATATGGTTTGTTTTCTTTTTGCCAGGACTGATCATTGATTCCGAAAATCCTCAATTCACGGATAATATATCTGTTCAGTGAAGACTAAAGGCCCCGTCACACTAAGCAACATCGCTAGCAACATCGCTGCTAACGAACAACTTTTGTGACGTTGCTAGCGATGTTGCTGTGTGTGACATCCAGCAACAACCTGGCCCCTGCTGTGAGGTCGTTGGTTGTTGCTGAATGTCCTGCGCCATTTTTTAGTTGTTGCTGTCCCGCTGTGAAGCACAGATCGCTGTGTGTGACAGCGAGACAGCAACAACTAAATGTGCAGGAGCCGGCTTCTGCGGAGACTGGTAACCACAGTAAACATCGGGTAACCAAGAAGCCCTGTCCTTGGTTACCCGATATTTACCTTTGTTACCAGCCTCCGCCGCTCTCACTGTCAGTGCCGGCTCCTGCTCTGTGCACATGTAGCTGCAGGACACATCGGGTTAATTAACCCGATGTGTGCTGTAGCTAGGAGAGCAGGGAGCCAGCGCTAAGCAATGTGCACTGCTCCCTGCTCTGTGCACATTTAGCTGCAGCACACATCGGGTAATTAACCCGATGTGTGCTGTAACTAGGAGAGCAGGGAGCCAGCGCTCAGTGTGCGCTGCTCCCTGCTCTCTGCACGTGTAGCTGCGTGCGCTGGTAACCAAGGTAAATATCGGGTTGGTTACCCGATATTTACCTTAGTTACCAAGCGCAGCATCTTCCACACGGCGCTGGGGGCTGGTCACTGGTTGCTGGTGAGCTCACCAGCAATTCGTGTAGCCACGCTCCAGCGATCCCTGCCAGGTCAGGTTGCTGGTGGGATCGCTGGAGCGTCGCAGTGTGACATCTCACCAGCAACCTCCTAGCAACTTACCAGCGATCCCTATCGTTGTTGGGATCGCTGGTAAGTTGCTTAGTGTGACTGGACCTTAATTGTTACATTACTGAGGTAGTATCTTATCAGTGGCAACTGCCATCTCCTATGTATAAAGGCTAGTGAGAAGGAGCTTTGCTTCTAGCTCCTCTCCCCACCCTATTCATAGAATCTTATTAGTGGCAACTGCCATCTCCTATGTATAGAGGGGATTGGGAAGAAGCTTTACCTCTAGCACCTTTCCCCACCCTACACATAGAATCTTATTAGTGGCAACTGCCATCTCTTATGTATAGAGGGGATTGGAAAGAAGTTTTACCTCTAGCTCCTCTCCCCACCCTATACATAGAATCCTAACAGTGACAACTGCTATCTCCTACTCTTTAAGCAATATGTGTTACTGCTATATTCTTATACTGCAAACTCTGCATCTAATATATATACAGCCCTGAAAAAGCAAACTACAATGTCACTGCAATAGAATTACTATTACCTTTTTGTGTACCGGAGTCATAATAGTTTCCACTACTTTCTTTTATTTTAGGTATGGTCCGAATGTGCAATAAAAATATAAACAGCACCTATTCGCCTAATGATCCCCCACCATTCCTTTGTCGCATCTGGTCAGGTTTCCTGGTGGTCTCCACTCCTTCTTTTCCTATGTTGATGGCATAGTTACCTGTAGCAATCTGTTATGCCGCTGAGGCATGGAGTTGTACTGTGGACTCGCTGGACCACCGGGGGTTTGGTGGTAGTAGATTACCCGATACATAAAGAGACCAGAGAGAACTTGGTTGTTCTGCGTCTCACAAATGTTCTTCTGTGTGATCAAAACACCTCAAACTTCGATTCGTCTGTCCATAACACGTTTTTCCAATCTTCCTCTGTCCAATGTCTGTGTTCTTTTGCCCATATTAATCTTTTCCTTTTATTAGCCAGTCTCAGATATGGCTTTTTCTTTGCCACTCTGCCCTGAAGGCCAGCATCCCGGAGTCGCCTCTTCACTGTTGACGTTGACACTGGCGTTTTACGGGTGCTATTTAATGAAGCTACCAGTTGAGGAACTGTGAGGCGTCCATTTCTCAAACTAGATACTGTAATGCACTTGTCTTGTTGCTCAGTTGTGTAGCGGGGCCTCCCAATTCTCTTTCTATTCTGGTTAGAGCCTGTGTGTGCTCTCCTCTGAAGGGAGTAGTACACACCGTTGTAGGAAATCTTCAGTTTCTCGGCAATTTCTCACAAGGAATATCCTTCATTTCTAAGAACAAGAATAGACTGTCAAGTTTCACATGAAAGTTCTCTTTTTCTAGCCATTTTGAGAGCTTAATGGAACCAACAAATGTAATGCTCCAGATTCTCAACTAGCTCAAAGGAAGGTCAGTTTTATAGCTTCTCTAATCAGCAAAACTGTTTTTAGCTGTGCTAGCATACATGCACAAGGGTTTTCAAGGGATTTTTAAACATCCATTAGCCTTTTAACACAGTTAGCAAACACAATGTACCATTAGAACACTGGAGTGGTGGTTGGTGAAAAAGGGTCTCTATACATCTATGTAGATATTTCATTAAAAACCAGACCTTTGCAACTAGAATAGTCATTTACCACATTAACAATGTATAGAGTGTATTTCTGTTTCATTTAATATTTAGCTTCATTTTTTTTCATTTTTTTCTTTAAAAAATAAGGAAATATCTAAGTGACCCCAAACTTTTGAACTGTAGTGCAAGTGTGCCCCAGAGGACCTGCTGAGAGAACAAAGGTTCCAGGAGCAGAAGGAGGCAGGGGAACGCTCAGCAGGATGGACAGGGTGAGGGACACGCTGTGCTGCAGTGGCGGATCCAGAGGCAGGAATGGAGGTGCAGGGAGAACGTCGATCTCCCTGCCCAGGGGAGACCGACCCCGTGACCAAGGGCATGACACAATCATGCTTCAAAAATGCCAGAAGAGAAAGAGAGGAGATCATTGGGAAATCTGGTTAGCAGGATCGATTAGCTGGTGAGTAGTGCTGATTTTTATTTTAATAGCACATATAGCGATGCCTAAAGTAAAAGTTGTAGAAAATTTGTTTAACATTGGGTGAACCAAAATTTTAGCTGTACTGAACAATATAATATGTATGTTGTTTTTTTTTCAATTTTCTTTCCTTTGCATCAGTTGGAAAAATAATTACTTGCATTTTAAAATGCATTCGTTTAACACTATTGTTCTTCCTAGAGAAAAGGTGCATTGGGAAAAGTTGCCCTTTCCAAAAATAAAACACATTTAGGTTTGGCCGTGCCTACAGTATACATGGTGATCGGGGATATAGCTTTTAGTCAAACGCTAATTTTGCCAATAACTTCCAGTTGTATATGGCCACCTTTCCTTCTTTGTTACTGAACATGTAAAATATGCACATCGATATTTCAGCGCGGGAATCCTAACTCAAGCATAGTATTACAAAGCCACAATAAGAGATAATACACACTGGTAGTTCTTTCTGTGGCATTCGGGTTCTTACAAGCTTTAAAACCTAGGTGTAACCTCTGACCCTCCCATAGTTATACCTCTGATTCTGAGCAGGGCACCCACTGTAGACATCCAGATACTTAGATGTTAAGCCAGCTTTACACACTGCTATGTATCTTACAATGTGTCGGCGGGGTCACGTCGTAAGTGACGCACATCTGGCATCGTAAGGTATATTGCAGTGTGTGACAGGTACGTGCGATTGCGATTGAACGATAAAACGTTCATCGCACGCACATCGTTCATTTCTCTAGAATTGAATGTCAGATTGTTCATCATACCCGGGGTAGCACACATTGCAGTGTCTGACACCCCGGGAACATTGAACAGATCTTACCTGCATCCTGCGGCTCCCTGCCGGTAATGCGGAAGGAAGGAGGTGGGCGGGATGTTTACGTCCCACTCATCTTGGCCCCTCCGCTTCTATTGGCCGGCTGCCTCGTGACGTCGATGTGACGCCGAACGTCCCTCCCACTCCAGGAAGTGGACATTCGCCGCCCACATCGAGGTCGTATGGACGGGTAAGTACGTGTGACGGGGGTTAATCGTTTGTGCGGCACGTTCAACAAGTTGAACGTGCCACACATATGATGGGGGAGTTGCAAATCGCATACGATATCGTATGCGAAATTGCAACATGTAAAGCTGGCTTTAGACATCCAGAATTTAGTGAATAATATTGTTTTGTTCAAGACTCATTTGTTATATGATTATCCCTATGATAATATCTATAATAGATTTGAAAATATATTGTACATTCATTTTGTTATGTCTGTATAGGATACAGATTATTAAAATGCACCAGTTTCATTACTTGTTCTTTGTATTTCAGTTCCAACAAGGTTTTACCCACTTGATATGAGCAGGAAAATGTCATGAGCTAATTATCTTAATAGAGTAGGCTAACCTTGCTAAGTTTATGAAGTAGTAAATGGATGACTGACAGTCACAAACGATCTTAGGTTATAATCTCAGAAATGCATGGATATGGATTAAGGAATAGTCTGAACTATTGGTTCCCACATTCTGCACTGTACTTCTATAAAATATGGATATAATCCAACCCATACTAGCTTAAGCTAATTATGGAATTGGATCTATACTACAACATCTGGCAGCCAGGGTTGTCTTCCTCCCCCTCCTCAAACTTACTTTATTAGGTTTCTGACAGTTTATTGATTCTGAGCAATAAATCCCACAACTCCCTAACAGATTTACTCATTGTTGAAGTTAATGGAGTTTTAAGATACTTTTTATTCTGTCATAAACACACATCTCTGACTTCCTGGAAGCCGTTGACTAGAGATGAGCGAACCGGTCGCGGTTCGGTTCGAGGTCGGTTCGCCGAACGGGGGTCCCGTTCGAGTTCGGTTCGTCGAACGTTCGACGAACCGAACTCGAACCAATAGGCTAGAATGGGAGGCAATCACAAACACATAAAAATGCATGATAAATGTACACAAACAGTTAATAAACATTGCCATAACACTTACCGGTCCCTGCGATCCCTCCTGCACTCTGTCTCCTGCCGCTATTCCATCCGATGATCGCTGAATCCTCCCGGTGACCGGCACTGCCAGCAGAGAAGCAGGACCTATCGTGACGTCAAAATAGCCATGTGACCAGTCACGTGGCTATTATCTCATTGGCTACAGACTGGTCACATGACTATGACACGTCATGTAGGACCTGCGAGTGCATCTCTCCGGTACACGGTGCACATTTGTGTATCGCCGTGTACCGGCGATATGCTCTAGCACACGGTCGACTCCCCGTTCCGTTAGGGACCGGCTGACACAGCCGGTCATTAACGGAGATCACCGTTGCCATAGCAACGCAGTTAGCGGTGACGTCACCGCTAACCGCGGCTCCGGGAGCACCGTTGCTATGGTAACGCGTCTGTCAGCGTTACCGCTGTTACCGCTAGCAGCACTGATCACTCACGGAGTGAAGGCTGCACGCTGCTTCCCGATTGTAGTGAGGATTGTAGTGAGGATGAGGTGCCCCAGCCCATCAAGTGATGGGCTGGTGCACCTCATCCTCACTACAATCGTCACTACTACTACACTAGTGAGGATTGTAGTGAGGATGAGGTGCCCCAGCCCATCAAGTAATGGGCTGGGGCACCTCATCCTCACTACAATCCTCACCACAATCCTGAAGTGCAGTTTCTTCAAATTCATTTAAAGGCACTTGGAACGCTGAAATTGCTGCTTATAATTTAAGCCTCTATTAAAAACCTCTTATCAGGGCTGGTTTATTGGGGATTTATTGGGCTGACAGGGGGTAATAAAGATGGAGTCTCTAATGTGTCTGTGTATTTATTTCTATTAAAGTATTTTTTCTCTGTGTGGTGTCTTTTTTTTAACCCTTTATTGGAGATTCTTAATGGCCGGGTCATACGTGCCTGACATTAAGAATCTCTGGCTTAATACTGGCTAGTAAAACAAAGCCAGTATTAACTCATGATTACCCAACAAGCCACCCGGCTCCAGGGCTGTTGGAAGAGTTGGATACAGCGCCAGATGATGGCGCTTCTATGAGAGCGCCATTTTCTGGGACGGCTGCGGACTGAAATTCGCAGCAGAGGCACCCAGAAAGCTCGGGCTAACCTGTGCTGCGGATTCCAATCCCCAGCTGCCTAGTTGTACCCGGCTGGACACAAAAATGGGGCGAAGCCCACGTCATTTGTTTTTTAATTATTTCATGAAATAAGTGAAATAATTAAAAAAAAAAAAGGGCTTCCCTATATTTTTGGTTCCCAGCCGGGTACAAATAGGCAACTGGGGGTTGGAGGCAGCCCGTGGCTGCATGCTGTACCTGGCTAGCATACAAAAATATGGCGACGCCCACGTCATTTTTTTGGTGGGCAAAAAACTTCTGCATACAGTCCTGGATGGAGTATGCTGAGCCTTGTAGTTCTGCAGCTGCTGTCTGCTCTTCTCCATACAGACACACAGCAGCTGCAGAACTACAAGGCTCAGCATACTCAGCATACTCCATCCAGGACTGTATGCAGACTTTTTTGCTGAAAAAATTATGTGGGCTTCGCCATATTTTTGTATGCTAGCCAGGTACAGCAGGCAGGTACGGCTGCCCCCAACCCCCAGTTGCCTATTTGTACCCGGCTGGGAACCAAAAATAAAGGGAAGCCCTTTTTTTATTATTTCATGAATTTCATGAAATAATTAGAAAACAAATGACGTAGGCTTCGCTCCATTTTTGTGTCCAGCCAGGTACATCTAGGCAGCTGGGGATTGGAATACGCAGCACAGGTTGGCCTGAGCTTTCTGGGCCCCACTGCTGCGAATTGCAGTCTGCAGCCGCCTCAGAAAATGGCACTTTCATAGAAGCGCCATCTTCTGGCGCTGTATCCAACTCTTCCAGCACCTGCCTGCTATACCTGGCTAGCATACAAAAATATGGCGAAGCTCACGTCCTTTTTTTGTAGTTTTTTGGCCAAAAAATTAAAAAATGCTTCCCTGGATTTTCCATTGCCAGTGAAGGTAACATCAAGCAGTGGGGGTTAGCAGCCAGTAGCTGCTTGGATTACCCTTAGCTAGCAATACAAAAAATGCAGCGGGAGCCCATATATATTTTTTTTAATTATTTATTTAAATAACTAAAAACAAAATGGGCTTCCCTGTATTTTGATTGCTGGACATCACAGTGCTGTAAAAATAAATCTTTAAAAAAAATGACATAGCGCTCCGCGGTATTTTTGATTCTCAGCGCAGATAAAGCAGACAGCTATGGGTTGCCACCCCCATCTGCCTGTCGTTACCTTGGTTGGCAATCAAAATACAGGGAAGCCCATTCATTTTTTTTATTTAAAAAATAGTTAAAAAAAAATGACGTTGGGTCCCCCCATTTTTGATAGCCAGCTAGGGTAAAGCAGACGTCTGTAGCCTGAAAACCACAGCTGGCAGCTTTACCGTGGTTGGGGATCCAATGTGGAGGTCCCCCCAGGCTCTTTTTTTATAATTATTTTATAAATATTAATAATTACACAAAAAAAGTAGGGTCCCCTCCAAATTGGATCACCAGCTAAGGTAAAGCGGACAGCTGTGGTCTGGTATTCTCAGGGTGGGAAGGTCCATAGTTATTGGGCCTTCACAGCCTAAAAATAGCAGGCCGCAGGCACCCCAGACGTGGCGCATCCACTAGATGCGCCAATCCTGGCGCTTCACCCCAGCTCATCCCGTGCCCTGGTGCAGTGGCAAACGGGGTAATAAATCGGGTTGATACTAGCTGTAAAGTCACCTGAGATCAAGCCCAGCAGTTTGGGATGTCATGGCGTATATTAGATACCCAACATCATAAACTGTCAGTACTAACAAAAACAAAAAATCGACAAAAGAAATTTATTTGAAAAAACAGTCCCCAAAACATTTCCTCTTTCACCAATTTATTGTAAGAAAAAAAAATAAAGGGGTCCCACGACGACTCTGAACCGTCTAGAATATGGGGGGGAGACACTCAGGGAACGTATCCCCCTTTTCTAGGAGTGCGGACCCTTCATGTGAGGAGTGTGGGTGCAATGAATCTGCACTCACTCTCCCCGGGTCCACAGCAGCAGAGTCCATGTCGTAATGGTTGCTACCAAAGCTGCAATGCCCTGCTCATGAGGTAAGGTCATGCCTAATCAGGAGAACTACTGTAGAGGAAGCTCTGCTCACTGGTATATAGGTGCTCAGAGGTAATAATAGATAAAATTAGTGAGTAACCTCGGCACTCTAAATCTCCCAGACTAAGTCAGTAAGTCACAACGGATAGTAATGCAAAATCACTCTTTATTGGTCCGTATTAAGAAAAAAACATTTTTTCATAAGCATATATGTTTTTGTCCAAAACAAGTTACAAATGACGTTTCGGCCTGAGCCTTCGTCAGATTGGACTTATCTGCATGTAATCATGAAAAATGACAATAATCAGTATCACATAAGAGTGAGAGAACAATAACATAAACTCGAACAATGTAGAGGTACAATTGGGATGCAGCAAAAAAATTGCAACACAGCAAGAAATGAAACACATGATACAAATGTCATAATACAGTACAAGGACAATATAGTAATGACAAATATGGGGTCAGAGTAGGCTTAGACAGCTCTGGTACGAAAGAGATGTCAATCATAAAGTAACATGTGCAGTAGGTGTAGAGCTACACTATGCATGGCAGAGCTAATGGGTAGACTGACCATAGAAAAAGAACGGAGAAAAAGTGGAGAAAAAGTGGAGAAAAAGTGGAGAAAAAGTGGAGAAAAAAATGTAGAAAACGTGGAGAAAAAATGGAGAAAAAGTGGAGAAAAAGTGGAGAAAAGGTGGAGAAAAAGTGGAGAAAAAGTGGAGAAAAAATGGAGAAAAAGTGGAGAAAAAGTGGAGAAAAAATGGAGAAAAAATGGAGAAAGAGTGGAGAAAAAGTGGAGAAAAAGTGGAGAAAAAGTGGAGAAGAAGTGGAGAAGTGGAGAAGAAGTGGAGAAGAAGTGGAGAAGTGTTTGTTCATGCCAGATGGGAGATAAATAATTTTTTACCGGCGCTGTCATTTACTGTAACGTGATCATCGGTGTACGGTGTATACCTGTGATCACGTGAGCGGGGACCGGAAAAACCGTCCTGAATCATGATCTCCAGGGTCTCAGCTAGCCCTGAAATCCCGGAGATTTTCTGACGCTGGGGGGCGTTATTCACTTATTTCTGCCTGCTGTTTATAAACGGCAGATCAGAATAAGGCTACATTAACACGACCGATCCATTTTTGTGGTCTGCAAAAAACAGTCCGTTTTTTTTCACGGGTGCATCCGTGTGGCATCCGTTTCCGTTCCGTAGACGGTCCGTATGTCATCTGTTTGTCATCTGTGTGCCTTCCGTTTTTTTTGTGTACTGCAAAAAAACTGAATGAGGGTAAATGCATAAATTTACCCAGGATCCATAGCTTCATCCTACATGAGGCGGTCACATGTTCACTCCAGTGCCATTTTCTACTGCTTTTCACAGCGTAGAGCGCTCTGGTGATTTTCTTGTGCTTGTGCACTTCATATCAGTCTTTTCTGTCATTATAATGGCAGAAAGACACATAATGTCCCACTCTCCTGCATTTTGTAATTTTGCACCCTTTGGTGCCTTTCATGTGGCACTAAGGGGTGCTTAGCTTTGTATTTAGCCAAAAAAAATGAAAAAAAAAAATGACGTAGGGTTCCCCCTATTTTTGTAGCCAGCTAGGGTAAAGCAGACGGCTGCAGCCTGCAGACCACAGCTGGCAACCTCACCTTGGCTGGTAATCCAAAACTGAGGGCACCCCACGCTGTTATTTTAAATTAAATAAATAATTTTAAAAAAAAAACCACGTAGGGGTCCCCCCAAAATTGGATCACCAGCCAAGGTAAAGCAGACAGCTGGGGTCTGATATTCTCAGACTAAGGAGGTCCATGGTTATTGGACTCTCCCCAGCCTAAAAATAGCAGGCCGCAGCCGCCCCAGAAGTGGCGCATCCATTAGATGCGCCAATCCTGGTGCTTCGCCCCAGCTCATCCCGCGCCCTGGTGCGGTGGCAAACGGGGTAATATATGGGGTTAATACCAGATGTGTAATGTCACCTGGCATCAAGCCCTGGGGTTGGTGAGGTCAGGCGTCTATCAGATACCCGACATCACCAACCCAGTCAGTAATAAAAAAAAATAGACGACAAACACATTTTTATTTGAAAAAACACTCCCCAAAACATTCCCTCTTGAACCAATTTATTAGAAAGAAAAACAAATCCAGGTCTGGTGTAATCCAAGGGGTTGCCATAACGATCCACACTGTCCCAGTCAATGAAGAGCAGGATGTTCCCCATTGGCTGGGAGAGCAGTGCAGTGACCTGAGCTAACATCAATGGGTCAGCCCAGGTCACTGCAGGGGATGACAAGTGCTGCTGTCAGCGAGGTACATTACCTGCGCTGATCTCCAGCACACTGACAGCCCTTGTCACTGAGTTCAATGACTGGCGCCTTCACACCAAGTATCGCGAGAGGCCCGTGACGTCACCGCTAGTCAGTCTCGGGTCAGAAGCGAGAGAAGGTGATGTGACAAGCGGCGGCCATGGAGGACAGTGACAGCGCTGAGGTCGGGATGGCGGGACTTCATCACCGCAGGTAAGCCGAGCGGGACCATGTGTGTGTGTGTGTGTGTGTGTGTGTATGTGTACATGCCGCGGGCAGGAGGGGGTGGAGCGAGCTGAGCGGGGAAGTGTGGGCTTCCTGCACGTAACTAGGATAAACATCGGGTTACTAACCACAGCGCTTTGGTTGGATAACCGATGTTTATCTTGGTTACCAGCTTGTGGCAGGCTGCCAGTGATGGCTCCTGCACACTGTAGCTGTAAAAAGCCCTTTTTTGCAAAAAGCTCGAGTTCTAGTTCGCTCTCGAACAGCCCCCAAAATCACTCGAGCCTAGAACTGGAGAACCTCGAACCGCGCTCAACTCTACCGTTGACAACTATTTAAAATATAGATCTGACTGTTAAATATATATACTGTATATATAGCTCTGGAATTTTTTTAAACTTGCCCAATAAAACTGGATTTTAGCACTATCACCTGAAGACTTCTTACCTGCTGGAACTACCCACAGATTACTTCTATTTGATGGACGTGTTCCTAGTCCTATTCCGTGCAACCAAGCAAGACCAGGAATTACTAAACCGGAGCTCAGAGGTCAGCTGGTCCACTGCTTAATTATATGGAGAGAAGGTATGCACACCAGTGACTATATAAGGGGAATATATGAAAAGCAGAAACTGCTGTGTGAATACTGACATGAAAAATCCAATAGCTATATGTAAGAATGAAAATCTGAAAATGGAATCTGCATTACTGCCATAAACATATGAATAAAGAGAAATTTAGCTACTGAATGGATCAATGCAATAGAGCCCCAACACTACGCCAAAGTATTTCTCTACGTTGGGGTCCCTAGCTTGTGTGTGTCCTCTCATGCAGTTAAAAAACTTACCGTGTATGGGAAGCTGAGACCCAGGCTATTTATGCGTATAATGTGGACTGGCAATAAGTGTGGTGGGGAGGGTTCACAAACGAAAAAGACTACAAATCAATTAAGAAAAAACATCTGGAACACCAATTCTGAGTCTGAACTGGGTGCAGAAACCTAAAAACATCTACACTATATGGAGAGAAGTTATGCACACCAGTGACTATGTAAGGGGAATATATGAAAAGCAGAAACTGCTGTGTGAATACTGACATGAAAAATCCAATAGCTATATGCAAGAATGAAAATATGAAAATGGAATCTGCATTACTGCCCTGAACATATGAATCAAGAGAAATTTAGCTATTGAATTGATCAATGCAATAGAGCCCCAACACTACGCCAAAGTATTTCTCTACGTTGGGGTCCCTAGCTTGTGTGTGTCCTCTCATGCAGTTAAAAAACTTACCGTGTTGGGAAGCTGAGACCCAGGCTATATAGTTAACAACTGGCAAATTAGCTACTCAATACAGTAAAGTGTAGGTATTAACGAGCAGTGCCCAGCACGTTCGCCCATCATTAGTATTCACATCTGATACTTCTACTTATTCCACAGAATATGTAAGAAATGTGATAGTGATTGCCTCTAACTAAAGGGGGCTTTACACTCTGCGACATCGCTAACGATATATCGTCGGGGTCACGGTGTTTGTGACGCACATCCGGCATCGTTAGTGCCATCGCAGCATGTGACAGCTAGGAGCGACAATCAACGATAGCAAAAACGGCAAAAATGGTTGATCGTTGACACGTCGCTCCTTTTCATAATATCGTTGGTGGCGCATGCCGCTAGTTGTTCGTCGTTCCTGCGGCACCACACATCGCTGTGTGTGACACCGCAGGAACGACAAACATCATCCTACCTGCGTCCACTGGAAAAGAAGGAAGGAAGAAGGTGGGTGGCATGTTCCGGCCGCTCATCTCCTTCCCTCCTCTTATATTGGGCGGCCGTTTTGTGATGTCGCTGTGACGCCGAACGCACCTCCCCCTTGAAGAAGGGATTGTTCGGCAGCAATAGCGACGTCACTGAACAGGTATGTGCGTGTGACGCTGCC
The DNA here is from genome assembly GCF_048569485.1 of Anomaloglossus baeobatrachus. Classification (NCBI taxonomy): domain Eukaryota; kingdom Metazoa; phylum Chordata; class Amphibia; order Anura; family Aromobatidae; genus Anomaloglossus; species Anomaloglossus baeobatrachus. The sequence continues at coordinate 493,162,222 of NC_134353.1, read as the reverse complement.
GTAGCGATATTGTTCGCTACGGCAGTGATCACCACATGTTGCACGAACGATGGGGGAGGGTGCTATCGCTCGCGACATCGCTAGCAATTGCTAGCGATGTCGCAGCGGGTAAAGCACCCTCTAGAATCCTCACCTATAAGAAAATCAGAGCTTTTCATTCTTGCTGATTCATACTGGCAGTGTTCCCCATAAACTACAATAGAGAACAATGCTCAGCTCTTTGCATAACTCCCACAGACTTTAAAAGCGACTACAGTAGCCACCTGTTAATTACATTCTACAGGATGCACTACTACTTGAGTGAAAGGACCATTGTTTGAATGACTGGTGAGTGTCCCAGATTTAGGACAAGCATCTCTCATATATATATGATGTCTACTGGATAGTTCAACATTTATTTTTTTATTTTTTTTGTGTTGTTTTCTGTGTTTTGCTCCTTTTTTACTGTTTGCACCCAATTCAATATTTTATTTCGCCTTTTTTAAGCCTATTTATATGTGCTCATATGTTTGTTTGTTTTTTCTGTTTTGTGGGCAGAGTTTAGCACATCCAGATGTTTTCTCCTAAATCATCAATTACAACTTTTTAAAAACGTATATTTTTGAGTATGCTGAAAAGTGGAACAATTCTTGTTCCAGTTCCTGGGCAGTCTTTACCCAAGAGCTGGAACAAGAATTTTTTTTACTTTTCACCTTACAACTCACGGTTCGTCAGGGCGTGATTCCATGCACACTGGACTTTCTACCAATATGGTGAGCTGGCTTTTTGTTTGAATATTTTTGAGTTTGCCAGCATTTTCGCATATTTTGCAATATTTCTGGATAGAAAAAATATCTCATTTTTCACTTTGTGTCAAATTCATGAATCATCTGCACCATTTTGAAGAATTTGGTGTCAAAAACAGCAACTAATACAAGTCAAAAAAGGAAAGAAAAAACACCAAAGGATGAATTGGTGTCAATATGTTTAGTCGAATCAAAATCTAATAAAAAATTAAATCCAAGCCAAAAACCCCCTCCATTTTTAAGGTGTTTTTATGTTTATTTAAAACAATGAACAGTATATCATCTGATCTTCTATGCCATTTTTCACTCTGGTTTAGGAGATAAACCAGTTTTATTACATTGTTTGAAAAAACCCAAACCTATTGTAATACGATGCCAAAAACTTCAGGGATTTTCCCTATTTGTGCCTTTAAAGGAAGAACTGACATTTAAGGGGGCTTTACACGCTACGATATCGTTAATGTTTTATCGTCGTGGTCATGCCGTTAGTGACGCACATCCGGCGCCATTAATGATATCGCAGCATGTGACATTTTTGTGCGACCTAAAATGATCGCAAAAGCGGCCAAAATCGTTTGCCGTGGAGAGGTCGTCCTAAAACCAAAAATCGTTTAACGCTCATTAGCGATGTTGTTCCTTGTTCCTGCGGCAGCACACATCGCTGTGTGTGACACCGCAGGAGCGAGGAACATCTCCTTACCTGCGTCCACCGGCTATGCGGAAGGAAGAAGGTGGACGGCATGTTCTGGCCTCTCATCTCCGCCCCTCCGCTTCTATTGGACGCCTGCCTTTTAAAGGAGGCGGTTCACCGGCCAGAGCGACGTCGCAGAGCAGGTAAGCCTGTGTGATGGGGGTGCGCGGTTTTGTGCGCGACGGGCAGCGATATGCCTGTGTCGCACAAAAGATGGGGGCGGGTACGCACGCTAGCGATATCGGCAATGATATCGTAGCGTATAAAGCCCGCTTTAGGGCTCGGTCCCACTTGCGTTTTACACAGACGAGTGCAACCCAATAAATCATTCGATTGCACTCGCACCAGTGAAAACTAAAGGGCAGTGTCCATCTGTGATTGATTTTTCATGCTATAACGGCCTGAGAAATGAATTTGGCAGCGATTTTTGGCTCATGCACCCCTGTTCAAGTCTATGGGTGCTTGTGAACTGCAACTGCAGTGCGATGTATTATGCAGAGACAGGCCGGGGAGGAGATGTGGAGAAAGTATTCCCTCCCTCTTCTTCACAGCTATAATATGGTCGCAAGATCGCATCACACTCGCATGACCCTCAGCTGATGCTCGCCGCAGAGGGTCATTAGCATATAGCTTCCAATGCGCTTGTGTGACGCCCCTGGACTATTCAGGTCGTTACAGGTTACTGCATGCTCTTTCTCTCCAGTGCAGGATTCAAACTGTGACGCCCTGACAAAATCAGGTTGTCACAGGAGACTGCATCCATCTTCCAGATGCAGGATTCTCTCCTCCTTGGCCCTCCATCACAACCCCACACAGGTACATACAGTGCCTACAAGTAAACGAAAAATGGAGGGGAGCCAGCACTGCTTATGAGTGGCATGCAACAATGAAAAAGTAAAAAGTGTAAAATTCACAAATTCATTCCTACTGTAACAATTCAATGAGATTTTTGGCAAATAATTGATCAATGATTTGAGCCCCCATGCCCCGTCACGGCAAATCTCTATAAGGGGGGTCCCTACACTACAGTTATAATATACATACGTACCATAAGGTCTCGTGTAATGCGCAGGACGATATGAGAACATCACCTACCTGAGAAGTGTCAGAACCGCTCCCATGCTGCAAGGGCTGACAACTGCGAGTAGAAGGGCAGTCCAGGTGCCGGTGCGTGCGGCAGAACCACACACACCAGCACAATGTCAGAACTAGACCCCACAATGTCAGACCAGCAGACATGGATGAAGGGCGGAACAGCCCCAGGCAGGTGGTGCTTAAGTAATAATGCCTATGGAACAGGAGGCGGTGGCTGTGTGTGAACAGGCACCAACATAAATTTTGATGGCAACAGAAGGAATTTGCAAACCACACTGGGCGTGCACGGCACGGTGGCGGTCAACCACCTGACCAGTAAACGAAAAATGGAGGGGAGCCAGCACTGCTTATGAATGGCATGCAACAATGAAAAAGTAAAAAGTGTAATATTCACAAATTCATTCCTACTGTAACAATTCAATGAGATTTTTGGCAAATAATTGATCAATGATTTGAGCCCCCCTGCCCCGTCACGGCAAATCTCTGTATGCATTGTTGCATGCCTACACTACAGTTATAATATACATACGTACCATAAGGTCTCGTGTAATGCGCAGGACCATATGAGAACATCACCTACCTGAGTTCACACACAGCCACCGCCTCCTGTTCCATAGGCATTATTACTTAAGCACCACCTGCCTGGGGCTGTTCCGCCCTTCATCCATGTTTGCTGGTCTGGCACTGTGGGGGCCAGTTCTGACATTGGCTGGTGTGTGTGGTTCTGCCACACGCGCTGGCACCTGGACTGCCCTTTTTACTCGCAGTTGTCAGCCCTTGCAGCATGGGAGCGGTTCTGACACTTCCCAGGTAGGTGATGTTCTTATACGGTCCTGCGCATTACACGAGACCTTAGGGTACATATATAAATTATAAATATAGTGTAGGGACCCCCCTTATAGAGATTTGCCATGACGGGGCAGGGGGGCTCAAATCATTGATCAATTATTTGCCAAAAATCTCATTGAATTGTCACAGTAGAAAGTGAATTTTACACTTTTTACTTTCTCATTGTTGCATGCCACTCATAGGCAGTGCTGGCTCCCCTCCTTTTTGCGTTTAGATGGTTGGTGGTTGACCGCCACCTTGCCGTGCACACCCAGTGTGGTTTGAAAATTCCTTCTGTTACCATCAAAATTTATGTTGGTGCTTGTTCACACACAGCCACCGCCTCCTGTTCCATAGGCATTATTACTTAAGCACCACCTGCCTGGGGCTGTTCCGCCCTTCATCCATGTCTGCTGGTCTGGCACTGTGGGGGCCAGTTCTGACATTGTGCTGGTGTGTGTGGTTCTGCCACACGCGCTGGCACCTGGACTGCCCTTTTACTCGCAGTTGTCAGCCCTTGCAGCATGGGAGCGGTTCTGACACTTCTCAGGTAGGTGATGTTCTTATACGGTCCTGCGCATTACACGAGACCTTAGGGTACGTATATAAATTATAAATATAGTGTAGGGACTCCCCTTATAGAGATTTGCCGTGACGGGGCAGGGGGGCTCAAATCATTGATCAATTATTTGCCAAAAATCTCATTGAATTGTCACAGTAGGAATGAATTTGTGAATTTTACACTTTTTACTTTCTCATTGTTGCATGCCACTCATAGGCAGTGCTGGCTCCCCTCCTTTTAGTGCCTACAAGTAGTATTCAACCCCCTGCAGATTTAGCAGGTTTACACATTCGGAATTAACTTGGCATTGTGATATTTGGACTGTAGATCAGCCTGGAAGTGTGAAATGCACTGCAGCAAACAAGAATGTTATTTCTTTTTTTATTTTTTTTTTTTTAAATTGTGAAAAGTTTATTCAGAGGGTCATTTATTATTCAATCCCTCAAACCACAAGAATTCTGTTTGGTTCCCCTAAAGTATTAAGAAGTATTTCAGGCACAAAGAACAATGAGCTTCACATGTTTGGATTAATTATCTCTTTTTCCAGCCTTTTCTGACTAATTAAGACCCTCCCCAAACTTGTGAACAGCACTCATACTTGGTCAACATGGGAAAGACAAAGGAGCATTCCAAGGCCATCAGAGACAAGATCGTGGAGGGTCACAAGGCTGACAAGGGGTACAAAACCCTTTCCAAGGAGTTGGGACTACCTGTCTCCACTGTTGGGAGCATCATCCGGAAGTGGAAGGCTTATGGAACTACTGTTAGCCTTCCACGGCCTGGACAGCCTTTGAAAGTTTCCACCCGTGCCGAGGCCAGGCTTGTCCAAAGAGTCAAGGCTAACCCAAGGACAACAAGGAAGGAGCTCCGGGAAGATCTCATGGCAGTGGGGACATTGGTTTCAGTCAATACCATAAGTAACGTACTCCACCGCAATGGTCTCCGTTCCAGACGAGCCCGTAAGGTACCTTTACTTTCAAAGCGTCATGTCAAGGCTCGTCTACAGTTTGCTCATGATCACTTGGAGGACTCTGAGACAGATTGGTTCAAGGTTCTCTGGTCTGATGAGACCAAGATCGAGATATTTGGTTCCAACCACACACGTGACGTTTGGAGACTGGATGGCACTGCATACGACCCCAAGAATACCATCCCTACAGTCAAGCATGGTGGTGGCAGCATCATGCTGTGGGGCTGTTTCTCAGCCAAGGGGCCTGGCCTTCTGGTCCGCATCCATGGGAAGATGGATAGCACGGCCTACCTGGAGATTTTGGCCAAGAACCTCCGCTCCTCCATCAAGGATCTTAAGATGGGTCGTCATTTCATCTTCCAACAAGACAATGACCCAAAGCACACAGCCAAGAAAACCAAGGCCTGGTTCAAGAGGGAAAAAATCAAGGTGTTGCAGTGGCCTAGTCAGTCTCCTGACCTTAACCCAATTGAAAACTTGTGGAAGGAGGTCAAGATTAAAGTCCACATGAGACACCCAAAGAACCTAGATAACTTGGAGAAGATCTGCATGGAGGAGTGGGCCAAGATAACTCCAGAGACCTGTGCCGGCCTGATCAGGTCTTATAAGAGACGATTATTAACTGTAATTGCAAACAAGGGTTATTCCACAAAATATTAAACCTAGGGGTTGAATAATAATTGACCCACACTTTTATGTTGAAAATTTATTAAAACTTAACTGAGCAACATAACTTGTTGGTTTGTAAGATTTATGCATCTGTTAATAAATGCTGCTCTTGTTTGAAGTTTGCAGGCTCTAACTTATTTGCATCTTATCAAACCTGCTAAATCTGCAGGGGGTTGAATACTACTTGTAGGCACTGTATACCAGCCACAAAAGCCTAGTCACCCCCCAGGATAATAGGGACACATCAGTGGGCGGGGCCAGGCAGATGGTGACGCCCACCTAGGGGTCCTGAGGTGTCAAGGGGAGCGAACAACGGTCAAGCAGAGGAGTTGAGAGGAGACAGTGGAAGTGAGAGGAGCGAAGTGGTAGTCGGGGGTTGTAGCTCCCGGACTACTGGAGTACCTGAGCTGACTAGCTGGCAGACGGCAGAGCAGGGCCACAGGCGATTGGAGATCCGGTCGCGGGAGACCTTAAGTGGACTGGGGCAGGGTTGTAGCCCACGGTGCCGACAGCGGGAATCCGGTCCGGAGGCCGTGCACAGTCGGGGTACCTGGACAGTAGGGCGAGGACAGCTGCAAGCACCTTTCCAATTAACCAGCAGGGGACAAGATTCCATGTCTTGTCCCATTAACAGCCCAGATAGAGCAAGACGGAAGCCCAATGCGGGGTATAGGGCGTCTGCAAGTGCCTGCAAAAATCCCAAGGGTCAGCTCTCGCGAGCCACAGCTCCCACGGAAAAGTCACCGGGAGCGGACTTACCCCGTTTCATGCGGACTAGTCAACACACAAGACAACAATACCAAAGTGCAAGAAGAAGGGCTCCTGTTCTGTCCACCAGTGTGCGGGACCCGAGCACACCGCTCCGGAGGCTACTGGTTTCTGGCATTTGGTTTACTATCTGGACTCTGTGTGATTTTATTCAAAACAGTGAGTACACCAGTATCCTCCGGTCCAGCCCTGCAGACTGCGTCCCAGCACTCCACCTATACCTGGGCCCCGGGACAACACCTCCCCTACCCGTGGAGGAGATACCATCCTGCTGCCCCGCTCCATCAGCCCCGGGCACCCCATACCAAGGCAGCGGTGGTGTCACCAACAATCACCACAACCCACGGGTGGCGTCACTGTCAAACTCTCCCCTGTAAATAACCCCCCTTTTTCACTTGTGGGCGACGGACGGCTGCACGAGCCCAGGTCTGGCTGCCACTTGAGCCAGAGCAACCGCCCGGGTCCAAGCGTTTCGAGCAGCCCCACTGCCGTGATCTGTCCCCCGCCCGCAACAAAAAAAAGCTTGACGTCACAAACAGGATACTGGGTGAAGTGCACCTTTCCTGGACTATTGACCTGTGAAACGCTGAAATTGTTCTGACCGCCGCCATCTTTCCCGCCATTTTGCTGCCAAAAACAACAACCTCACCATCTTCATCCCCGAAAAGAGCGCGAGTCTGAAGCTCCGCGCCCACCTCCTGTGAACGCAGCCGGAACCCGGTGACCTCGGGAGCAGGAAGCCGCAAAGGACAGTGAGTCCCGCGAGACTGCTGTTGAAAACCAAAGGGGAAACACCGGAAAGATGTCGGCGCCTGATGATGATTGCGGAGATGCTGCTCCCACGGCAGTGCAAGATGACTGAGAAGCAGCAGTCCCTGCTTCGGTCGCAAGAGCGGCCGGTGGTCATTCAGGTCATGCTGCCTTCCTCGTCCATGACAGCCGCTGCCGCTGACACACTGCCTGCAATACTGGCAGTGGATCCCTCGACTTCAGATGAAGGTGACCGGCCTGCGGCCTCTGACCAGGTTGACCCAGTTACCGAGGACTCTGAACCGGAAGAGCTGGATAAGGCGATTCAGGTTCCAGTATCCCAAAAGCTGCATGGGTGCCGCGGTTTGGACGAAACAGCTACAGAATGTCCCTGTCGTCACAGGCAATACGTGAAAGGGAAATGTTTGAAATGGAAACGGAGTCCACTTCAGAAGAAGAGATCCCAGCCGCCGCTATTGATGTGGTGGTGCCTGTATGCCGTCGCTGTGGTCTACCCGAGCACTTTTCAAGGGAGTGTACAGGAGGTGCCCGGCGCTATGGGGACTGGAACCTGTATGCTTGTTTACAAGTTGAAAGTTTGTTAAAAGAGTTTAAAGAATGACTGATGGACTGTCACCCTTGTTGAACGTCCTCGTGTTCCGTGTGGAGGCCATCTGGACCCCAGGTGAAGGGTGGCAGGAGAGTTAAAAAGTTAAAGAAGCGCCATTCTTGTTGAGCCTTTTTACCCTGCTAGTTAAAGATAAAAAGGCCATCATGGTCCGGATTAGCATGCCACGAGGAGGTGGTACCAGGGGCCCTCGGTGGAGGATTGTGCAGAAGTTACCCGGTTAGAAACTGAAGAAAGGAAGGCAGCAACACCCGTACCGCAGGCAACTTGAGGGGGTTCCAGGACAGTGCGGCACCGTGAGTGAAGGTGGCACTGGGGATCCGTGTTGTTTGGGTGGCGGGTTGTGAGGGGAGAAAAGCTGCAACAGGAGGCTGCCCCGGCAGTGGTAGTAAAATGTTGTTGTTTATGGACCATGGCCTCAGGACTGGCAGAGACCTCCCAAAAACTTTCTTGGGTTCTTGTACATATCCCTGATTTGCCTTCTTGTTCCTCTGCCCACCAGGACTGTAACACCCACTGGAGAGGACTGGTTGGAGGAAGGGTCTGCGGTAGAGTCCGGTGGCTAACCTCCAGGTCAGAGGGTTCTGGACTTTGGGACTCTTTGGGGTGGACTGGTGGGAAAGGGACTCTGTTTTTGCAACGTTCAAGTAATGTGCCTCCCTGTCAAGGGATGAGATGTTTAATGTTTTATATGTTATATATGTTTATATGCTTTTATCTTCTTACATTTTTACAGAAGCAGTTAAAATAAAAAGCGGTGCCGGACAGTCCAAGGACGGGCTGTGTTCTACCAAGGGGGAGTGTGACGCCCTGACAAAATCAGGTTGTCACAGGAGACTGCATCCATCTTCCAGATGCAATATTCTCTCCTCCTTGGCCCTCCATCACAACCCCACACAGGTACATACACCAGCCACAAAAGCCTAGTCACCACCCCCAGGATAATAGGGACACACCAGTGGGCGGGATCAGAGAGATGGTGACGCCCACCTAGGGGTCCTGAGGTGTCAAGGGGAGGGTATACCGGTCAAGCAGAGGAGTTGAGAGGAGAAAGTGGAAGTGAGAGGAGCGAAGTGGTAGTCGGAGGTTATAGCTCCCGGACTACCGGAGTATCTGAGCTGACTAGCTGGCAGACGGCAGAGCAGGGCCACAGGCGACGGAGATCCTGTCGCGAGAGACTTTAAGTGGACCGGGGCAGGTGCCGACAGCAGAAATCCGGTCCGGAGGCCGTGTACAGTCGGGGTACCTGGACCCTGGGGCGAGGACAGCTGCAAGCATCTTTCCAATTAACGAGCAGGGGACAAGATTCTAAGTCTTGTCCCATTAACAGCCCAGATAGAGCAAGATGGAAGCCCAATGAAGGGGGATAGGGCATCTGCAAGTGCCTGCAAAAATCCCAAGGGTCAGCTCTCGCGGGCCACAGCTCCCACGGAAAAGTACCCAGGAGCGGACTTACCCTGTTTCATGTGGACTAGTCAACATACAAGACAACAATACCAAAGTGCAAGAGGAAGGGTCCCTGTTCTGTCCACCAGTGTGCGGGACCCGAGCGCACCCCTCCGGAGGCTACCGGATTCTGGCAGTTGGTTTACTATCTGGACTCTGTGTGATTTTATTCAAAACAGTGAGTACACCGGTATCATCCGATCCAGCACTGCAGACTGCGTCTCAGCACTTCATTTACACCTGGGCTCCGGGACAACACCTCCCCTACCCAAGGAGGGGATACCATCGTGCTTCCCCGCTCCATCAGCCCCGGGCACCCCATACCAAGGCGGCGGTGGTGTCACCAACAATCACCGCAACCCATGGGTGGCGTCACTGACAAACTCTCCCCTGTAAATAACCCCCCTTTTTCATTTGTGGGTGACGGACGGCTGCATGAGCTTGAGTCCGAGCGTTTCGAGCAGCCCCCCTGCCGTGGTCTGTCCCCCACCCGCAACAAAACCCCCATGGTTCTGGGTCTCCATCCTGCAGTACTGCCTCCACCAGCATTTACAAATCCTAGATACACCTTGCACCACACCCTGCCAGGCACACCAGTGGGCTGCTTAAGCTGGAATAGGGTCGCCCACCTAGGGGTCAGGCAAGGAGGTGGGAGGTGTCAAGTCAGTTCAGTGGTAGCCCTCGAGATGTGAGGAGCTCTGAGGAAGCTGAGAGTTGTAGCTCCCAGGGGAGAAGCAGACTAGGTCGCAGACGGTGGACTAGACCTAGAGGAGTCGGACCCCCGGTCGCAGGGGATTGAAGCTAGGTGCCTGGGACCTGTCTTGGAGCATGGTCAGCAGCCTGGTCCTATCACCGGTCCGGGACCAAAGGCACGATGGGGTACACGGACCCTAGGTCAGGTAGAAGCTTTAGGTGCCCACTGAAATCCCAAGCATGAGCTCCTGAGAGCAGGCTCCTTCACTTAGCCATAGTGGGGAGCGGGGCCTGAAAAGCTCCAAGCTGATGGGCCACAAAGGACACTCTAAATTTTGTGCCAGGAGGCAGGTCACGGACCACCAGGCAGTGCTGCAGGGAACGGGACCCGGATGAGCTCCCCTCAAGAGACAGCGGCAGTCAGAGACTTGGTTTACCCTGTTGTCAGCGTCTGTTTTATTGCTAAGTGAGTACCTAATTTAACCCCTGCAACCAGCGAGCCTGGGCTCCCTCTGCACTGCACCCCGTATCACCATCCAGAGTACCGGGGCCTTCCCCTACCCGTGAAGGGTAACGTTATCTTGCTGCCCCATTCCATCACCCCGGGTACTCCTAATGGCAGTGGCGGTACTCCCAATTAACGTACCCCACCGGTGGCGTCACGAACTATACCTATCCCCTGTAAATATGTTGCGGGCGGGGGCCGCTGCCGCTTCTTCTTGGGGCCTACTCGGATCCGGGTTCGCTGCTGCGGCTGGAGTGGTGACCGGACCCGAGCTCGCACGGCCGCACGTCCTCACAACTGTCGGAAAGGGGATATTTACAGGGGAGTTGTTGTGTCTGTGACGCCACCCGTGGGTTGCGGTGAGGGATGGTGGCACCGCCGCTGCCTGGTGAGGGGGCGCCCGGGGCTGATGGAGCGGGGCAGCAAGATGGGATCCCCTCCACGGGTAGGGGAGGTGTAGTCCCGGGGCCCAAGGATTGAACACGGGAGTGATGGCTGCTGGAGGTGGCGCGCCGGGCTGGACCGGGGAACAATGATGTACCTCAGTTCAGTGATTTCACACAAGTCCAGTAGTAAACCAAGTTGCCAGTGGCCAGCTGCCTTAGGAGGGTGCATTCGGGTCCCGCACCCAGGTTAATGAACAGGTGTCCCTTCCTCCTGTACTTTGTGTTTGTCTTTTCTTTTGGACGACTTCACATGGAACGGAGAAGTCCACTCCCGGTTCTGTGTGTGTTGTGAGCTGTGGCCCGCGAAAACTGACCCTTGGAATCTCATTGGGTTCTGGCGAACACCCTATCCCCCGCGTTGGGCTTCCGTTTCGCTCTATCTGGGCAGTTAATGGGACAAAGTCTGGAACCTTGTCCCCGGCTGGTTAATTGGAGAGGGGCTTGCAACCTTCCTCGCCCTAGGGTCCAGGCACCCCGACTGTGCACGGCCTCCGGACCGGATTCCCGCTGTCGGCATCGGCGGGCTACAACCCTGCCCCGGTCCACTTCAGGTCTCCCGCGACGGAACTCCGTCGCCTGTGGCCCTGTTCACTGTCTGTCACCTAGCCGGGTAGTCCAAGGGCTACTACCCCGGACTTCACTGCGTAGTCTGCACTTCACTTCCTCTACAACTGTCAGCTTCAACTGTCAGTACTGTTTTCCTCACTCAAGCTCCAACTGTTCTGACGTGTTCTCGCCTCTGACACCTCAGGACCCCTAGGTGGGCGTTTTCAACCGCCTGATCCCGCCCACTGGTGTGTCCTTATTATCATGAGGGGGTGGCTAGGGTTTAATGGCTGTGTGTTGTGCCTAAGTGTGGGTTTCTGGTGGTAACAAGGAGGATGTACAACTTTTGTGGCTACTTGATTTTGCCAGGGCGTCACACTCCCCTTTGGTTGAATACAGCCCGTCCGCGGGCTGTCCGGCCACTGACGTTTATTTTTGCAGCAACTGAAAGTAGAAAAAGTAACAAGAATATATAAAACATTATAAAACTTTCATCCCTTACAGGAGGCACATTACTTGAACGTTGCAGTGAACAAAAACATGCATCTACTTTTCCTGTTTTCACCCGCCACCCAAAACACCTGAACCCACCCTCGGTGCCACCGCTAATCCCAAGTGCCTACCGTTCCGGGTTCCTGAGGGCATTCGCAATGTCCGGGTAAAGTTCCTCTCCCGCCAGTCCACCCCAAGAGTTCCATATTCCGGGAACCCTTGGCCTGGAGGTTAGCCACCGGTTTTGTTAGTGACTGGGCCTCGGCCGACTCTACCGCAGGCCCTTCCTCCAACCAACCTCTCCAGAGGCGTTGCAGTCCTGGTGGTGAGGCAACAAGAAAGTAGATGGGGGTTATTTACAAGTCCCAAGAAAGTTTCTGGGGCGGCTTTGCCAGTCCAAAAGGCATGGTCCATTTGTTTAACTTTGAAACGGGGGTAAACATCAAACTGTAGAAGGGTAGCCGGAATCCGCTACCTACTCCTTATTCTATAGCGCAATCGGGGGTGGGGGTGGAGGCCGGCACTATCTTCCCCACTACCAGGGTATTCTGATCACCGTCCCAGGCATACCGGCCCCACTCCCCACACCGATAACAACATATATTTATGACATCTGATCCCGCACCTCGGTTATGGTGCTCTTTCTTCCAGTGGGCTCGGGTAGCCACATCCACCCTTTTCTTCTCCCGAGTAGCAACCTCTCTGCGGGGTTGCCGTCGCTGCCACTCCCAACATAGGACACGGTTCCCGTGCCTCCCTTCCCGCTCAGGAGCCAGGCCTTCTAGGATGCCCTCGGCGCTGGCTACGACCGGCCTCTCATACAGC